>NW_017731620.1:1645748-1675058 GCF_001890085.2 Hipposideros armiger | reverse complement strand
GTCCATATTGCCTAAAGCAATATATAGATTCAATGCAATTCCTATCAAACTACCTAGGGCATTTTTCTCAGAAATAGAAAATGTAATCCAAAAATTTATATGGAACCAAAAAAAGACCCCGAATAGCCACGGCAATCTTGAGAAATAAGAACAAAGTCGGGGGGATTACGCTTCCAGACATTAGAACATACTACAAGGCCACAGTAATCAAAACAATATGGTACTGGCATGAAAATAGGCATATAGATCAATGGAACAGAATAGAGAGCCCAGAATTAAATCCAGGCATATACGGATTTAGCAGTTAGTCTATGACAAGGGAAGCAAGAAGTTACATTGGGGTAAGGATAGCCTATTTAATAAATGGTGCTGGGAAAATTGGACTGACACATGCAAAAAAATGAAACTGGAACACCTCCTTATGCCATATACAAGAACAAACTCAAAATGGATTAAAGACTTAAATACAAGACATGACACCATAAAACTCCTAGAAGAAAATATAGGGTCTAAATTTGCAGACATTACCCTGAGCAATATTTTTACTGGTACATCCCCGCGGGCTAGGGAAATAAAAGACAAAATGAACATATGGGACTACATGAAACTTAAAAGTTTTTTCACAACAAAAGAAACCATCAATAAAACAAAAAGGAAGCCTACTGAATGAGAGAAGATATTTGTCAATGATATATCTGATAAGGGGTTAATATCTAAAATTTATAATATGCTCATGCAACTCAACACCAAATAAACAAACAACCCAATTAAAAAATAGGCAGAGGATATGAAGAGACATTTCTCCAAAGAGGACATACAGATGGCCAACAGGCATATGAAGAAATGTTCAACCTCACTTAGCATTAGGGAAATGCAAATAAAAACCACGATGAGATACCACCTCACCCCGGTCAGAATGGCTATCATCAATAAATCAACAAACAACAAATGCTGACGAGGTTGTGGAGAAAAGGGAACCCTGATGCACTGCTGGTGGGGCTGCAGACTGGTGCAGCCATTTTGGATCTATGGTGGTATGGAGGTATCTCAAAAATCTGGAAATGGAACTACTTTATGACCCAGCAATCCCACTCTTAGGTATTTATCAAAAAAAAACCCGCAATACATTAATCCAAAAAATATATATGTACCCCTATGTTCATTGCGGTGCTATTCACAATAGCTAAGACTTGGAAACAATCAAAATGCCCATCGGTAGATGGCTGGATTAAGAAACTTTGGTACATTTACACAATGGAGTATTATTCAGCTATAAAGAAGAAGGAAATAGTACCCTTTGCAACAATATGGGTGGAACTAGAGAACATTATGCTAAGTGAAATAAGTCAGTCAGAGAAAGACAAATATCATATGATCTCACTTATACGTGGATTCTAAGGAACTAATGGATGGGAGAAGTGGATGGAGATAGTCTCAGAGACACAGAGGAAGAACTGAGGGTTGTTAGTTGGGAGGGGGTGGGGATGAAGGAGAGGGGAAGGGATGAGACAATACAAATTGGTAACTACAATATGGCCTCAGGGATAGAAAAAGACAGTCTGGGGAATATAATTAATAATGTTGTAAATATTTCTTAGGGGGCCAGATGGACTCATGTCTTGTGGGGGAGAACACTTCATAGTTGGTGTAGAGGACTGACCACCACACTGTATTTCTGAAGCTGATGTTGAATAATATTGTATGTCAACTATAATTATATATACATATAGTCATGGGACATGGAGTAGAGAGTGGGAATGGAGTCAATGGAATTATAATAGATAAGCATGATATCGGAGGGGGAGGGCAATAGATGGGGAGAGGGGAGTTGTTACTTTGTGAGGGTGAAAAGGATAACTATTGCATTGTTCTGTACACCTGAAACTAACAATAAAAAAATAAATAAGTAAATAAGTAGAATAAAATCAGATTTGGATTAAAAAAAAAGAACCATATTAATGTAGCATCAAGGTAAAAGCCTGATTATAGTGAGTTCAAGAGAGAATGGAAGGAAAGACGTTGGAATCTGCAAGTATAGACAATTCTTTCAAAGGGTATTGTGAATAGAGAGCAGAAAAATGAGAAGTCAGTCCAAAAGAAAATTCTTTTCATTTTTAGGGTGGAAGAAATAACAATACGTTTTTATGCTGATGATAATTACAGAAAAAAGATGACCATGTATACAGGGTTTGCCAAGGCTTATAAATGGCAGAGGCAAATTTTGAATATGCTTTTTGACATTGTAGTTCAAACTATTTGCCTTTTACTGAATATTCTTTTATTATAGATGGGATAGTAGCAATTGTGAGTCTTAGCATCATTTATTCAGTCAACCTTGAATGGATGGATAGATGAATGGATGAATGAATAAATGAATGAATGAATATCTTTATTATACTTTCAGTTAATTCAGGTAGTCATTTATCTTATATTTAATTTTATCATCTTGAAAATCTACCAATTTCAGTGCATTTTCATTTTTTTTACTAAAATACAGGTTGGTATAGACATAGATATTTTCATGCATTTATTTTTGAAAAGCCAGATTCCTGGTCTAGCATTTACAGGCAAACAATGACATCATTATAGCATATTCTTTCCAGGTGCTTATTTTATTTCCATTTCCCCAGATGATATTTTAGGTATTTATCACCATTGAATAGAAAAGCAGCAATGCAAATCCAAATTTAAATTTCCAATAAAAAATAAGACAGCAGGAGAAAAATTGGATGTGTTGTATGTGACTCTAAGAAAACCTGGAATATGGGACAGGCCAGATGATATGGTAGGAAGAACACTTGACTGAGAGTAGAAAGCTGGGGTTCTCCTCTCATCTCTAAGATTGATGGTGGGGTCTTGGATAATCAAATACCTGTGAGCTTCAGTTTTCTCATTTATAAAAACTAATCATTGAAGTATATGACTGGGTTTTAAGGATTGTGCTCTCAACCTAATATTCTGTGACTTAACATAGAGCATATGATATGCGTCTGGCTCCTTCTCCCAGACTGGGATTGGACAGAGATCACTTGCTTACAGCCTGCAATGCACAGAGATGAGAGGAGGAATCAGAGTTCATTGATCTTGAGGACAAATCACTGGGTAGACCTTTTCAATAAGTTGTCAAATAAAATCCAAGGATGAAGCTATCAAAAACCAAAGTCCCTGGTTCATAGTGGGGTGAAAAGTTTCAAAGGGCTGGGTACTACTTCCTAGGAAACTCTCTGCTCCTAAGTGGATGGTTGCAGTGGCATTTTCTAAGACTGCCCGCATCCTCAAGGTGAAGAGTACAGAGCTTACATTGCTCCCTCAGTCTCAAGGTCTGACTGAAGCTCTTTCCAGCCTTTCAGTTCAAGCATGGACTGAGTATGGACTAAACACCACATGGCTGCATGGCAGGCAACATGCTATGGGCTGGGAGACAAAGGCAAGTAAGACATCATTCTCACCTTAGGGGCTCCTCTTATGGCAGGGGACACACACAAGTGCTTGCACAACAACAATCCAATATGGCCAATGTTAATATAAAGGGATGCACAACATGTCATGGAAACCAGAGGACTGAATTGCTTCCTGGAGGTAAGGTGTTCAGGGGACACTGATTGTGAGTTGGGAGTTTTGGAGCTGGGCGTAAGGATAATTAGGAGATTGTCCTGCAGATTTCATGGGTGAATGAAAGCGAAGACAAAAGAGTGTGCAAAAGCATAAAACTAAGAAAGAGCTTGACAAGTCCCAGAAACAAAGAGGTCATGATAGATGTCACTGGGGAGCAGGTAGCCTTCGAAAGGAGGTGGGAGCCTGTTAGGGTCAATGGTACAGGTTGGGGAGCGGAAAGGGCAGGGTGTGGGAAGGAGCTGAGAATGGAAATAGGGAGGTGAGTTCACGTGGACCTTCCAGTGTCTCACTGTGCTACATTTAGGAGAACTGTATCCTATAAACCTAATAATTACTTAAGGCTTTCAGGCATAGGGATGATGATAATAATCAGATCTATGCAAAAAAAAAAATCAGACCTGTGCCTTACAAAGATAATGAAAGTAGCATCTTGGAGGAAATGACATCTATTAGGACATCAATCTCATTGTTCACCAAGCTTCTGTTTGATAAACTACTTACATATATAACATTAAAATGTGTCTTAATCTTCTCTGACTCTGCCTAACCTCTTAGGATGTTGTGGTCTCTATAAAAAGTTTATGGAAATTTACCATTTGGGTTGTCTTGAACTTCAGAGTTCATTACATTCTTGATGAATTAATAAATAAATGAATAAATGAATTATGACCATCAATATTTCAAGATAAAAGATACAGAGGGGAAACAATTATATGCAAATTAATGGTTTTATTTAATTCTGATATGAGGCATTAATTGAAATGTAAAGAGCTGGATGCATAAAGCAAATGTCTAGGGTAATCCTGAGATATTGAAAGAAAGATCAAGTACAATTCTATGACTTGCGTGAGCTTCCTACAGTGTGCCTCTGCCTTACTGATTTGCATCAGAGTGGTTTTTTATTATGGTTTTGTGCATTTTTTTCTTTGTCACTTTTAACAAAAGTGAGCACGTTCCATCCCATTACCTGTTCCAAGGCACAGTGGAGAGACAGTGTCCTGAGAACAATGCCCCTGCCTCCTGGCTTCTCAAGTAAGATCAAAGATATCTTCATAAAACATAGAATTGCCTTTTTTTAACTTTAATTACATTTCTTTTGTCAAGATTTCTACCACTTTTCTTTTTCTCTTCATTCAGAGTACCTTTAAAAATACCATCCTAGAAGGGTTGAATTTATAAATGATGGCAGAGTGTTTAAATTTCCCCTTAGCTAAGCTGGTGATTCTTTTCAATGAAACTCATTGTATTGTATAATGGACACTTAGTAGTTCAGCTAATAAGTGTTCTCTTTTATATGCTAATGAGAGCGAAGCTCCCACATCACAACAAGAACACAGTGCCCAGAAAGAATTATTGTCTGTGAACCACTGTTTAAGAAGTCTTACTCCACAACCAACTTGCATTATAGTAGGGGCCACAAATGTTCATTCAGGAATCTCTACAATAGTTACCTCCTATATTGCAAGTACTGGGGCCCAGGGAGATATAAAGCTAAGTAAGACATGAACCCATGCTTTTCCTTAAAAATTTTTCATGTAAGTATTTTTTTCTCTGATAAAGCTGTAATTGTACTGTAAATTCTCAATTAAATATTACCCACTCTTTTAACCACACATCTGTATTTATCACAGTATATAATTGCAGTTGAAAATTTTAAGTCATAAAATCCAAGAATTTCAGAGTGAGGTGAGACTACAAAGATAAACTTTTTAACTTAGAATTTTATTGGAAAGCACTGAAGCCCAGGGAATCCCATGGCTTGGCGGGGTAGAGTCAATTCTCTAACCCAGGGAGTACCCTGGACATAGATCACTGCTCAAAGCAGTTGCGTTTAGCCTCTGAAAGCAACCTTTGGTGTATTAGTTATCCATTACTATGTAACAAATTACCCCAAAACTTAGCAGCTTGAAACAACAAACTTCTATTATGTTATATCGTTTCTGAGAGCTCCAAGTCCAGGAGCATCAGTGTCGCTGGGTAGTTCTGGCTCAGGGCCTCTCATGAGCCTATACACAAGCTGGTGGCCAAGGCTGCACTGTCTGAAGACCTGAGTGGGCCAGAAGGGTCGCCAAGTTGGCTCACCCACGCAGCTGTGGGCAGAAGGACTCCCCGTTCTTCATGGTGTGTCTGCTGTATGGCTGCTTGGGTGTCCTCATACTGTGAAAGCATACTTTCCCCATGAGTAAGTGAAAAGAGAGAGAGAGAGAGAGAGAGAGAGAGAGAGAGAGAGAGAGAGAGAGAGAGAAAGAGAGAGAGAGGAAGAAGAAGAAGAAGAAGAAGAAGAAGAAGAAGAAGAAGAAGAAGAAGAAGAAGAAGAAGAAAGCAGCAATGTCTGTATTAACTANGAAGAAGAAGAAGAAGAAGAAGAAGAAGAAGAAGAAGAAGAAGAAGAAGAAGAAGAAGAAGAAGAAGAAGAAAGCAGCAATGTCTGTATTAACTAGTCTCTGAAGTCCATTCATTCTAGAAGCCAGGTTCTATTACAAGCAAATCACTAAGACCAGTTCACACTTAATGGGAGGGGAATTAAGCTCCACCCTTGAAGGGAGGGGTATCGAAGAACTGTGGACATGTTTTCAAACTACTGTGGAGCCTGATGGCCATTTTTGCAAGTAATTTTTTTATTATGGTTTCAATTTCATGTATGGTTGAATATTTAGGTTTTCTACTTCTTCAGTCAACTTTACTTTTCCAGTAAACCATTTATTCCTCCATATTTTAAAAAAATAATAACATCAATTGTTGAACACTATATTGTGCCAGGCACTATAAATATATTTTCATGTAAATTATCCCAATTGATATTTATCAAAAAAATCTATGAGGTAAATGCTATTATTAATTAGATTTTTAAGCCTTAGAGAAGTTAAGAAGGCCACACAAAGAATAGAGTTGTGCATTATAACTCATTATTATTTTAATGTCCTTTTCATATATTTGAATATAGATCATTGCTATAGAAAATTATGTGCATATATTTTCCCCTCTTTTAAATTTACAAAAGTGTATATTATACTGACCATTTTAAGAAACAGCACATGGATTTATTTCCCCATTCTACTACTGTTTGCTCTAATTTATTCTTTTCTCCTTTCATCACTATCATTCTTCCTTTCCTTGGGTTTCTCTCTCCTTTCCTGTCCTTGCTCTTCTTTTCCCTTCTCAGCTTGAATGCTGCCCTGAGAGAAAGTTAATACGTAGGTAGAACCAAGAATGTCTTTTCTTTTTCCACCCATGTATTAGTACTATCACATCTTCTATCCTGTTCATCTCTTTTTCTTGAAACAGATATTCTATCCCATTTTTCCACTGTTGCTTTTCTTTTTCTTCAGGATTCATCAATGATCCATGGAGCTAAGAGTAATTGAGTATTATTATTGTTGTTTTCTTCTGCTTCTTCATTACCAGCATAAAGAGCTCTGTGTCAGAGTCGTGTCCCAGGACCATCTTTATCTGCATCCAGTAGGCAACATCTCTGTGGCCCATATTAATTCACCTGTAAGTTTCTTGCCAACAAGATTCCAAAGCCGTCTCTTAATTTTTATCTTCCTCATTTTCCAAAACCCCAAGAAAGTATACTTATCTCTTTCAGCATTTTCTAAAATTTAATTTTCTTTATTATATTTTCCCCCAAATAATGACCTTGTATTCTTATTCACAGTGAAAAAGCCTCCGCTCTCCCCGCCCCCTCCCCACCCCCACTCTTTGTCTCACCCTCTTTTTTCTCTCATTACTTTCACCTTTACAAAACAAAAAAAATAGCATCATTAATACTTGACTGTCAACGTATAAATATATATGATCCATGTCCTTCTATGTATGAGTCTGATTCAATGCACAGTGAAAAACTTTATCTGATTAGAATTTAAGAGATCAGCTGGCCTTGTCTCTGCTTTGATGACATTCAAGACAGATGGTTGCTCATTATTACCTTAAAATTTCTAAGAATGGCAATGGCATAACACCCTTGAATAGCCCATTACAGTTTTATCACCCTGCTTGATAGGTGCAGGTACAAAGGGCTTCAGTCTCATAATGGCATTTTGGGATGATAAATGAAAATTACTGTAATTTTTGTACTCATTTTAATTAAATTTTATAGATGCAGCACAGAAAACATCAAGGCTGAATATGTGTGCTGGAGTGTGTGTTTGTTAAAGAACGTTGCCAAATTTAAGGATGACATTTCCTTGATGGTCTTGAAAGATGCAGCAAATGGATTTAATAAAATGTTAAGACTTTTTGCAATTCCTTCAGAAGAGAAATTAAATTGCTTCTGGAGGCACAGCACAAAACTCCAAAGAATTCCATCAGTGGAGATATAATACAGAACTTTGAATAAAGTACCTGAAAGGGAAATCTAATAAATGAGAATAAGAGTTTGGTTTTAGGAAAGTCACTTAATACAATTGTTCTGAGTTACACTGAGAAAAGACGCGATTGGAGTTAGCAGTGACCGACCTGTTCTTGAGAGAGAAGAGAATGTCCCTTAGAATGAATCTATTTGAGCAGTGAACATGCAAGTAACAAGCTATTTCTGATGAATTTTTCCACTGGTTCCAAGCTGTTAACAACTATGTTTGAAAACATAGATCTTTTCCCATTTTGTACTTTGCCTTGCTCCATTCAAATTAAATTTTCAAGGACAAACTAGAGGCACAAAGATACCTGATTGAAAATAAAGGAATTCCTCCATTGGAAAAGAATGTCCAGTCTTCTTTCTTCAGTCACTGTAGGTAACTGAATTTACCCAACTCTCCTCTTTCCCCAAGATCTGTGAAAATGTGGTTGTTGGGACTCAGATCTGGAGAAAGTGTGATTTGGGGTTCACAGGACAATGACATCATGCCTCAGCCCTTGTCATCCTCCAAATTGCTTTTCCTTTATAAAGATGCTGCTCCAATGATAGCATAGGGGCCTACAACATAGGCCAAGGTAGAAGATCTCTTGGCTAACTGGAAACAGGCAGGTAGAGAGAGGAGCACAGCTAGTACCCTCTGAGTTCAGTATCTGGGTTCTGACAACAGGTTTCTGGATGGTTAACGTGAAGTTCTGTGAGCAGCCCCCGAGGCCTTCCTTAGGGTCATGAGGTAAACTATAGCTTAACTGTGTATGCTCTTATACAGCTGTCCTCAAATTGTGGTCTGCAGGTTGGTAATTCAATTTTATGACACTGCCTGTACTCATATCTGGCATAAATTAATGACGTACACCAGCCTCTTAGGGAAAACACCACCGTTCTTCCCCTTTGTGCTGATTTAGTGCCTGGGTTTTGGCTTGTTTTTACAGTTCCAAGTTGGAACAGGTGGGCTTTTGCTTCATTCAAGTATATTAGAAACTAAAAGAGTTGGAGACCATCTAACCTTCCAGGGAAAAGCAGCCTGATTTTAAGGGAACATTGCTTCCTCATTTGGCCCTCCTGAATGTTTCATGTGATGGTGGGACTGTTGCAACATTCTTTAAGGGTCTTCGCTATGTTCTGGGCAGAGAATACATTATTAAAGGCTCCAGAACATTTTCAGGCACTACCAATGGCATCTAGGTCCAGTTCCTGAGTTGCTCGAGGTCCAGGCAACCCAAGGGAAGGAGCTTGCATTTTATCTGTAATTGCAATTCAGGCATGGCATGATATATGTATGAGGAAGGGGTTAATGAAAGAAGTCAGATACAGAGAAGAATAAGCCCTTAAGAGGGAAATTGCTACAAATGGGAAGGTGTCAGGTACAGCCTGAGGGTCAGCTACTTCTTGTGGGACCCTGTGGAAATGAATGTGGCTCCACCTGCCCCCAGCCCACCCACTTACTGAGGAGGAGAACGCTCATTGGTAAAATCAGGTGTAGGGGGGCTAGCACTGCTTAATGGCTGGGACCTTCCTCCCACCCCAGAATGTTGGGCGGTAAGCTTCAAAGAATTTAAGTGTGTGTCCGAGTAACTCTACTAAAAGACCATCTCTAAAAGAACTGGATGACAAGAAAATTAAGTCCTCCCTGCTGGTTGGAGAGAGCTAAGTGTCTGAGACCAGAAGGCAGGCAGAAGGGGAACTTAAGGGGCCAGTGGCCGAAACAGCAGGTGCCACTGTGGAGTGAGGCAGTGCTGGAATTGCAGGAGGCAGCAGCCACAATGTGAACAGCTGGGAGAGCATGGTAAGCAGCCTGGAGTAAGACAAAGCAGGTCGATGCAGGCAGCATCACCAGGGCTGAGCAGAGCACCCACATGGGCAGCCAGGTCCCTCACGGGGATGGCTAACGCCAGCCTCGGATCATATGTGCCACTGCTGCTCCCTTCTCTCAGAAGCCCCAGGTTCACATCAGAATCACCGAGAAGCTTTATCAAGTCTCTGATGCGTGGGCCCCATGCCCAGGAGTTCTGACTTATTTGGTGGAACCTGGGCTGCAGTGTTTTGGGTTTTGTTTTTTGTTTTTTTTTTAAACTGTACCTAAGTGAATCTAATGAGTTGCCAAAGTTGAGACTCTAGAAACAGGCAAGGAAGGACTGAGACCCTATCATTTGGGAGGTTTTGATCCATCAGATCGAAGCCAAACTGTCCAAGTGACTTCACGTGTGAACTGCACACTGGTGGGCTTGGGGCACTGGCTCCACAACCAGGCAGCACACTGGAATCACCCAGGAGTTGTCAAAATCTTCAGGCCTGGTACCTCCCCCTGGAATTTGGATTTAACTGACCTGGCCTGCGGCCTGGGCAACAGAACTGTTTAAGCTTCTCTGATGGTTCTAATGTGCAGCAACACTTGAGAATTAGTGACCTTGGGGACATCAAGGTCACTCATGAAGCTCCCCTTTGGGGTTCCCACAAATATTGAAGAGAAAAGGAAACTCTGGAGGGACTTCATAGTCTGTGTGAGTAGGTGGAGACTTAGAGCTGGCAAGACTTTGGTGTTTGTATAAATGCCTGTATATTTGCAGGCAGAATGCTTCAGAGACATTACCCAAATAAAAATTTCTACAGTTCTTAAATCTGGGAAGGCAGTCATACTGCCCAAGCCAGAAAGAACAATTAACAGACCCCCTTATAGAGTGACTTGCTCGCCTTATCCGAAGCAAATAAACGGAGATTTCACTCTAAGATTCCCAGACTCATTGTGGTAATCATAGCGTGTGAAGCTGGTGCACTACATAAAAAAACGGGACTTCAAGTAGAATGAGTGATTCAGGTGAACCTACTTTCATTTACTTAATCTTTAACATGGTAGAATGCAGATTTGACTAATACCTACTTAATATCTAATAGGTGCCAGTTGCCATCTAAGGCAGGTTAGTGAGAATTAGTATATTTAATCCCCATGGCAAAAACTGATGAGTTAGATCTTATTAGTAACTATTTTACTGAGGCGGAAACTGGGACACAGAGAGGGTAAGTAATTTACCTGGGATCACACAGCAAATAGATATGGGTGGGGAAACAGGATTAGAACAGAATCCAAGTCCAGTTCTTTTCCCACCTCACCGAGCTGCCATTCTTCCTTCTCTAGTTAGTGACTTACAAGTATCTCACAGGTTAACTCTCATTTTCTAGTTTTAGTTTTATATAGTGATTTATTTATGAATTTCATAAAATATATTTGGAAAGTTGCTAACTATAGAATCTATATGAATCTAGGCTTACCTATACCATCCTATACCATAGAAATTTCTAGAAAAGATAATTTATTCCCACTGTTTCCTCCACCTAAATTTATTTGGAGATCTAATAAATAATATCTTAGAATCAATACTTTTGAGGCTTGAGAGACTGAAATCAAATCTCTAATTTCAGCACACGAGGAGGTGGCGTTTTTTGTTTGTTTGTTTGTTTGTTTTTTGGGGGGAGGGGGCAGGCATCGAACAGCTGTTGCTCAGAGCTCACACTCTTGAGTGAGCTCTTGACCAACTGAGCCACTCGGCTGGCCCGGTGGTGTTTCTTAAATGACAATGATTCTAATTAGTGTACTCTACCATGTACGAGTATGAGTTGGGAGAAAGTTTGCCATGTGTGTTTCTAAGAAGCTATGGCTAAAGCACACTTTGATAATTTTCAGAACTATGCAAAAAAAAAAAAAAGGTAAAAAGCTTTCTATATAATGAGTTAATGTGTAAAGAATCAACGTGTTTAAAGTTATAATTTATGTGCCAATATTATACTCGCACATGTTTGTGTTAGGAATTTTAAATTCTTTAACGTTCTCAAGAGCTTTCATCTTAGAACACTTGATTCTACTCACCGAATCCCTTTCCACAAAGAACATGTTTGTGTCATAAGTCATAAGTACTCCAAAAGCTGCTATCACCATAGCAAACATATTCAACTACTTGGAAATAAAGAAAATCCCATTTCCAAAAGCATAAGCACTTAATTTCAAGCAAGACACAATGTTTTTCAGAGTTAAAAAAAAAAGATGTAAATTTATTGATAATGTTCAACTGGACATACAAATGTACCACCCAGGTATCAGAGAGTGATAAGATTGAACCTGACTCCTGGGCTCTGCTTTTAACACGAATCTTTCTTTTATGACAGAACACTAAAGTATTTTAAGCTGCCTTTAAAACTTGCTCCTATCTGTATGTTCATCAATAGCTTAATTTTACTTTGACTTGAATATGTACCTTAAATGCCTTTTCAGCGCTTTTAAGTGCTTTTAAGTGATTGATTCTTTTCTAAATTTTTTTCTTGGTTATGATTTATTATGATGATTTAAATGGTAACCTACAGGTGTTAAGCTTCAGGTCTACTTTAAAAAGAGGGATGGTTTCATTTCTATTGTTCATCAAACAGTCTAAGGATTTATGTGATTAAAGCTCCTTGTTCTATCACTTTTTTAAAAAAAGTCCTCTACCTAGGAATTCTATTTGAAAAGAAAATGCTTGGTTTTAAATTGCATCAGAAGCTTCAGCTCATGCCACAGAGCACAAAAAGTAACTTTTTAAAACTTTTTTTTAAGTATTAGGTGTACAATTAGCTTCTTAATGACTTAAGGGTTGCAATTCAAAGAAAACTTCAAACTAAACTGAATATATTTACACCAAATACACTTTACTGATCCCACTGTCCTGCATCCTAACTCTTCCACTAGTTTTCAAATGTCGAGCCAAGCAACCACTAAGGTTGTAAAGAAACAGCTGAATGTACTTGGCTGGTTAGCACACAGGGCTCAGGTAGGTGCTAGGACCCCGACTCTGCCCTGCCGCCCCTTTCTAGGAGTAAACCCAAACTTTGTGAACCAGGAGTCTGGGGTCTCTGAATGCCCTGAAGCTGAACATGAGCCAATGCTCCACCCACTAAAGCACGCCCACGGTCTGCATCCAAAAAGCATGACTGCCTGACCCTGGGGGAGCAGTTCCAGGGCTCTGAGAGAGGTGCCCAGTGCAGTGAGCTCTGGGGCAGAGCCATTACTATGGGAATATCAGACTTGCTGGTGGCCCTGCTGAAAAAGTCAGTAAAAAATATTCCCATTTTATGGTCAGTCAAACTTCATCAAGTCACACTTTGCCTTTCAAACTTTGACCTAGGTGAACAGAGATGATCTGAGCCGTGGCTCTGCTGGGCGGAAGTTACGCATCATTTAAAATTATTATAGAATTTATTTTAAAAGCACCAATACATCAGTTTTGTGTTCCTTTGACTTCCAGATTTACCTGGTTCTTGAAACATTATCGTTTTTTACTTTCTATGAACTGTTCTTGAGTTTTAAAGTACCATCTGATAACTGAATTAATTTTCAATGTGTAAAATGTAGGCTTTCTTCCCTAAAACAGAACTGGGTGTTTTTAAGTGAAACCTGGGCAAGGTAATTATGACACTCACTTTTTACCATGTGAAATCTTTAATAAGAAACCCTTTGTCACAGCTTTGTGAGTTGTCCCAACTTGCAATATATGACTCCATTTATTCATAGATGCTTATGTTCAGTCGACTAAACCCAGACATTCATTGCATTACGGGAGAGTTCTACATTATTTTTTAATATGCATAATAGCTCTTCATAAATGTTCACCCCATTAATAAAGAAATGCCATTTCACTTTAGCTACAAAGACCTTTCCCTGACAGAGTTGCATTCACTACACTGGTCTGTTTGAATTCTTTTTCTCTTTTTCTCAGATGCATTTTTATAATACCTCTACTTCCAAATGTTTCGAACATACATGATATTTAAAGATGTAGGTTTTTTTCACGGTTATGCATCAGTAGCACAACAAAGGTCAGCTTTGCTATGTTTTGCCGATGGTATGCTCATTCATATATCTGATTGCTCCTATCTGTTTAGCCTCGTTTACTGCATTTTCCCAGATTACAGTGTTTGTCCTTTTCAAGGCATAGTCTGCCGGGTTGGATCCATGACTTTTTGAATTATTAACACCTGGCACAATGCTACCCAGAAGTGAGAGACTACAAGTACTGAATTATCCTCTGTGTGTCGAGGTCAGTCTTCACACAGTCTTGGCATCTGGGAAGCCAGGCAGGTGGGGGGACAAGCACTGGACCTGGGAGGCTTAGGCCCTCATCCTGGGCCCTGTGTGTGCATGGTGTGCCGTGGGGCAAGGCCCCCGGTGGCTGTGAGTCATGACATCCATTCCATGAGAGCAGGGCCATGGTCTGGTTTTGCTTTCTGCTACATTGCAGTGCCCAGCCCCTGTGTTTGTGGGGAGAAGAATCTCATCATTCTCCTCTGTGAAGGCCCTGGGCCCCACACTGGAGAGCCCTGCTCTCCTTGGAGCCCACGCATGGCAGGAAGTGCTGTGAGGAAGCGTAACATGGTTCTTTGGGGTTATGCACCAAAAAGTCCAACTCGTTGGGGTGCCAGAAGAGGAGTCCTTGTGAAGAGACACTTGAGCTGAGATATAAAGAAAACTAGACATGAATAAGCAAATGGCAGAGGCCTCCTAACAGGAGAGATCATGCTTCATGTGAAGGACTGAAGGACCCTTGCATTTCCTAAAGTGACTATATAAGCGAGGGGTAAACCACGAGTGGAAATATCATTGACTCATAGAGTTCTGGGGCTGGAAGGACTCCTCTTATTCAAACTAGCCTCTGCTGACTATATTTTACCAATTTGGAAACTGAAGTCCAGAGCTCTCTGAGGCAAATCCTGGACCTTAAAATGAATTTCTATTTTTCTTTTTTCTGTTTGAGTTTCAAGCACTGCAAAAGTTTGTAAAGTAAAATTTAGTTTTCCTCACCCTAGAAGTAACCACTGTTAGAGGTTGGTGTATACCGTTTCAGAATTTTTCTATACATGTATTTTTAAACAAAAATGCGATTTTACTATACACTAGTCATTCTCAAGTTCTTTGATAGCAGAACACTTTTACACTTTTAAAAATTGTTGAGACTCCCAAAGAGAGTTTTTTGTTTGTGTGAGTTATATACTGCAGTGTGATGGAGCCAGCTGGAACAGGCTCAGCTCAGGATACTAAGCATGCATGTCTCTTCTCCACATTCAGAGGTAGTTTGTAATCAGCCAGGAAAATATTTATATCGTGGAAATTGGCCAACACTATAAGCCAGTGCTCCCCACTTCCCCCAGAAAGCCAGTTATTAAATATTTAACAGCATAACACAGATTATATATGTTGTTCATCATATTAGAAATTTAACATGAGCCTTTAGAAATTTGTATTTATTTTAATATAACAATAATAACTCATTACATGTTAACATAAATAACAGTTTTTCTTTGCATTTTTGCAAATCTCCTTAATGTCTGATTCACTAGAAGGTAGCTGAATTCTCTTTTCTGCTGCTGTGTTCAGTCTGTTGTGATATCACACATTTATACTCATGGAAACCTTTATATTCATGAAACAATGAGAATGAACAAGGCAATGAGTATCTTAGTAATATTTTCAAAATTGTGTTAACCTCATGGATTCCCTTAAAGGGCTTCAGGGATTCCCGGGGCCACTGGATGACACCTTGAGAGCCGTCCTTACACAAAAGATCCTTTACTTTATACTACTTTAAAGCATTTTCGTTTGTTTGCTTTGTTTTGTTTTGGTTTGTTTGTTTGTTTGTTTTACTTACTATGTCCTGGGCGATTTCCCTTCCATGATATAGATCTGTTTCACTAAAATGAGAGTATATATGCTGAGAAACAATTAGCTAGATTATTTGGTCTTGTTTTTCCTACCATTTCTCTTCATTTGCTCCTAACATACTGTATTTTACAGACAGAGTATAGAGATGAGAAGGAACTTGGTGAAGAAAGTTTTGCACAGACTACCTCTTTTATAAAGATTTTTCAGACCAGCTCCCACATATTATGTCTTTCTGGGTATAGTGCCACTTCCTGCAGGAAGGTTGGTTCCTTCATTTCCTCATCTGAAGCCCTGTCTTCAAGGACATAAAAAGGTGCCCCTACTACATTTTTTAGGGGAACTCAGGTAAAATTCAGCTGAATTCACCATGGACTCTAGAGAGTTCAGAGCAGAGACCAGAAAAGCGGAAGTTGAAGGATTGTGGTTCAACTTCTTTGCCAAGATAGCAATCAAAATCTGAAGCGCAGAGTGAGGCCAGGATGCCCAATAGGAGGTATGAACGGGGGGGATCATGTCCATTCATGAACAGAGATAATGTTAGCTTCTCCTGCACCAGAATTTATAACAGTACTCACCACATCGCTGTTGATGAATGAATAGGATTGTTGTGAGGATTGAATGGTTTTCACAAAGTCATTTATACAGTGTTTGTGACACTCTATGTGCGTCAGGTTTTATTTTGGTTGCTCTGTTTCATTGCTGAGTGCTCGAATGAGGACTCATAATTACATCATGCAGTTCAAGCTTCTGATCTGTAATGGAATTGTCTTATTCCATGAAATCAAATTTAAAATGCTGGAAAATGACAGAGTGACATAAGGAAACCCTGGATCACATTATGGCAATTTTTTGATGAATTTAGATAGTGTAGCTACCAATTTGAAGCTGGTTAGGTCCAAAAACAAGTAGTGAGGAACACACAACTTGACAGCATCGAGAGGCCAGACCTGCCCATTAGATAGCTGTCTGGTTCTTCTCTCCCTGTTCTATGTATTACAACAACTATTTAGATAGAGTTTCTGAGATTTCTGATGGACTCAAGAAAATGCATGGGAACTTTCCATCTGGTCAGTAAGAACAAACCTTGACTAGATAATATAACTTGAATATTTTATTAACCATGATAAACCACTTGCTTATTAGCCACTTCGTGTTTATTAGCCACAAACCTCTCAATTCCTTGAAAGCAGGTGTTCATTCCCTTCTCTTCACACAGTGCATGTTACAAACTCAATAAATACAGACTGCAATAAACTGTAGATCTAAAACGAGGCTGCAGCTCCTTTCCCGGGTTCTAAGAACAGGTGCGGCTCAGGTTAGACTCCAGGCAAGCCTGAACCTGGGGCCTCATGTCCACTCCTCCACACTGGAGTCACGGGGATGGTGTCTTTTCCTCTCATGGGAAATTCCAAACAAAGCAGGGCACTCCTCTGACAGGCTTTTCTTTTGCTAAATGTACTAGAAATATAGCATTAGATGTAGTGTTCAATATTTCCAGTTTTTTGTTTGTGAATTCTTCATGTTTTAAATATACATATCAACAACTTTATACAATACTTTATAATGTATGTAAATATAAAATACTTCATAAAATACTGTGGCTCCTCAATCCCTGCCTAGATGCCAGTAACCATTCATAGGTCCCAGAGTTTTCACGACTTCTATTTTCTTCTCTTTGTGAAAATGTACTTCAAGTTTTCTTAAGAGTTAAAAATCCCTGCTCTTATGTGTTTGGTTCAGCCAATGTATAAAAGTCTCCAACAAAACAGGGTTGGATAGTTCCAAACCCTACTCGCAGATCCTTTCATACAATAACATTCCCTAAACAAAATGTCATGCCTTTGTTTCCTCCAAACCTCTAGAGAGAATTATGTATAAAAAAATTAAAACTTGTTAGTAGAAATGGGGCCAAAATGCTTCAATGAATTGAAATCCTCTAAGTCTTTTTCAAAAACTGAAATGAATTTGGTCTGTTTCTCCCTCCTATGTCTTTATAAAATAAAAAATAAAAAGTTTCATTTTTGCTTTTCTTAACTATCTCAGTGTTGTGGTTTAGGCCATAGCATGCTGACTTCCTTCCAGAAAGGCATTCCCCACTCTGAAATGAGATGCGTGGTTCTTGCACAACAGACTTGGCTGGATGTAGGGACCTTGACAGGATGGATTACCCAGGAGTCAGTGCGCCTTGTTCCGAAGCTCTGTCTACTCCCTCCACGACCCTGGCTCTCTTCTCCTTGTCTTTAGAGTGCATGTGTTCTCCTCCAGGCTTTTTTTTCTTTTTCTTGCTAGCTTCCTGTTTTCATCTTTCATGCTGTTGATTCTCTGACTTATGAGTCATGAAGACTGACCAAAGTAAAGATAACAAACTCCTGATTTAGCAGATAGTCCAATACCTGGCACATAGTAAATGCTCAAGAAATATTTGATGCCTTTTCTTTTTTTTGATCTAGAGCAGGGGTCAGCAAACTTTTGAGACAGAAGAGCTGCCAGGAGTTGGCAAACTGTGGCTCAAGAGCCACACGCGGCTCTTTCTATACATACATGTGGCTCTGAAGTAAAATTGAAAATGAAAATAAAACTATCATAGTTTCACTTATAATATTACTTTAAATTTTTCTTGTTTGTAAAAATATATTTATGGCTCTTGAACAATTTTTAAATTGTTGTGAGGGGCAGGATTGGCTCTTCCAGGGGTCAGCAAACTTTTGAGACAGAACATTACCCAAAGAGCCGCATGTGGTTTATGAGCTGCAGTTTGCCAACCCCTGATCTAGAGGGATAAAAATATCTGGAGGGAAGTTAAAGTATAGAAGTCCCCTTCCTCTCTTTCGCCTCTCCTGGCCATGTTAGGACTTTTTACTAGATTAGACATATGAAATTGTTGCTATTTGATGGTTTTGGCCTACAAAAATGGCAACTTCGTATGATTCAACCCATTTCATGCTACTGAGCATCTGGATGTTCTGTTTGTAAAGAGTTCCCACATTCATTATCAGGGTGACCAACCAATGGTCCTGGCTGGTTTGCCCAGCATGAGGGGGCCTAGGATATGGGACTTTCTGTGCTAAAACAGGAGAAGACCCCAGCAAACTGGGACAACTTAGTTACTGCCATCAAATTCTGCTTTCTGTGCTTTCTTATTTCCTAAATATGAAAAGAAAAAAGGTTCAAATTCCTTATAATAATATACTAATGAGTAAGATTTATAGAAGGCCCACCATGTGTAGACACCTGAGTTAATTTGTTTAGTCTTCTGATATTCTATGTGATAGGTACTATTCTTATCTCCTTTTTACCAGTTGAGATAAAAGGAAGAGAAGAAAAGCAAAGTAACCTGACCACAGTCACAGAGCCTGTGGTGGTGAATCAGGCTGAACACAAGGAATCTGGTCCAATGTCAGTGCTTAGAAGAGGAATACTCACTTCTCCCTCCCTTGAGTGTCTGTGGTTTCTGCAAAGCCTGCCCATAGAAGTGGTTCTTGGAGGAAAAGGAATGGAAATGGTTTTCTCCATTCCTCTCTGGCTTTAGTCTTCCTTCCCCTCCATGCCCCGAGTGTTTGTTTTTGTGATAGCCAGTTACCATTGGTCATGCCACAGCCTGCCGCCGCCTGATGACATTTCTCTTGCTTTGTCCCATGTTCACACTGCTGGGCTTTGACATGACGTGCCACTCTCTCCCCAGCTAAGCCCTTTTGTCACCTTTGCCTGAACCACCACACCCCACAAAACAGTGTCATCTACAGCCCCTGCCGCCACTTGTTTCTGTCCTCTCTACTGAGGGTCAGAGGGGAAGAGCATTAAGCATTGGAAGGTGGGCCTGTTGTTCCATCTTAAGACAGTCTCGAGTCTTGAATGTCATGCTAAACAGTTTGACTTTGATTTGATAGACAGTAAGGAGCCAGCTAAGGTTTCTAAGCGATGGCATGAGCACATTTGTGTTCTAGAAAGATAAGATGGGAGATGGACTGGCACAGGCAGTCTATAGAATCGTCTTCATTATGTGAGAGCTGACAAATTCTGGTGCAATATTGCTAATCACATGCTGTGTGGCACCAAAACAAGTAGTCAATTAAGTAAAAAAAAAAAAAATCAACCTAATCTAGTTTCTTCAGCTCTGTGATAATGTTCCCTGATTCTTACTCTCCTGAACTGATAGAAAAATCTATCAAAAAATACAAGTTGTCAAGCTTTGTTGCCTATCAATTAAATATTTTAGCTGTGTGTTGGAGCCTACTATACTCCAATACAGCTACTATGCTTAACTAAAGTGATAGAGTTTATTAATCTTATGGTACAGCCTGAAAAAGAGCAGCAGGAACACATCTCATGCTATCCGTGAAAAATGATAAAAAGCAAATACAAAAATGAGAGTATTAAACCTATTAAAGAGAAATACAAGTGCTGAAATATGCTATCAAATGATCTTATTACTATTCTCTATATGCTTGTGTATTTGTGTAAAACAGCATGGAGGAAGTTCAGAACTAAAGACATCAAAACCTACTTTAAAATAAGAAAATATCTCCTCAAATAACCCTGATCCTTATAACAGGAGATAAGCTGTAAATGAATACAACAGCTATCCCTTCATGAGTCCATAGTTCCCGGGGGTGCGCAAGCCCCTCACCCACAGCAAGTCTGATGTGTATTCCAACACATTAGTAACATATACTCTGCCCTGAGGCTTCCTTTTATGCCTTATAAGTTCAAGATCCTTACAATGGCTGCCAACTCCTAATATTTCAAAGACTGTCTACATTAATATCTTTCAAAGCCCCAAACCCTGGCAAGGAATGAAAATTGTTTTTGAATCTGCTTCAAGAATTCATATTAGAGGATAGGAAGTTTTTCTCTCAGCAAATTGAAGCTGAATAAATTGTTCTGCCTCCTTAGAAATGGGATTGATGGCTGGAGGTGAGCACTGCTGTGAGGAGGCAGGGTACAGTGCTGGGGAGCGAGAGGGGGGCCTAGAGAGGCCTTGGTTCTGTTACTGTCAGGTCTGCTTCGCTAAGCCTGGTGTAGATGCTGAAATACAGGAAGTAAGTATACTAGCTTGGAGTTACCTTAAAGACAACTGGGACGGCTGGGCCATGGCTGTTTTTTTACTTTTATTACTGTGTGCCCACTGAGCAGCCTGCCCCTAAGCATTCCTGGTTGGTCCTCACATCCTCCCAACTGTGACACAAGTGAATTGAAACAATCCTGTGAGGAGCTGCATTCGGTGTGTTCTTTAGAACAAGAGAATAAACCCAAGAGACTTTTCCTTGTGGTGCTTCTGGCATCTGCTTTGCCCACTCTGTCCTGAACAAGCAGGGAGCCTGTGGTTTGAGGGTTTGGTGTAATTCCTCCTGTAGATTTAAAAGACCCAGACATCAAAGCCACCTACCAAAGGGTTTAGGTGGTGGCTTTGAGTTTGTTATTTTTTTCTATTATATGAAAACAGCATAATTCTTGTAGTATACAAGTAAATATAAGACAGAATAATGAGACCGGGAGAAATCCTGCTGCCTAAAAGCAACCCCTATAACTGCTAACATTTTGGCATCTTTCCTTCCAGTTTTGCTTAGCTATTTTAATTTAGTCAAGAATAAACTGTGTGTGTCCAATTTTGTATCCTACTCTGTCCACTTGACAGTTATAACCTAAGCATTTTCCCAGCAATTCTAATTCCTCTTCTTTCTTTTGTTATTATGGCCAAATAGATGTCTGCTTTTCTTCTCTTACAACCTGTGTATTTTTATTATTTCCTTCTTTCTTATTTATGTATCAGTTTAAATCAGATTCCACAACAACTCATTGACACCATCTAAGTGAAAGGTATGTTTTAAGGTTAAAGTGTTCCTCTGGTCTCACAGGCCCAGAAATATACTCTAAGTTTGTGATGACACTTGCATGCTAATTCCTAGAGTAAAGGAAGAACTGGTTCCCCAGGAGACTCACAGGGCAAAGGGAAGGCTGTGGGGAGATTTGGAGGATGAGATTCTTTTTCCACTTTATTTTAGCATTCTAGAGAAAGTATCCCTTACTAAATTTTGATAGAGTCCTCACTTGTCACTTACTTGCTGTGTGGTCTTGAATATGTCACTTAACCTCTCTGAGTCACAAAGGCTTTCCTCTGCAAAATGGGAGAAAAAGTACATAACCTACACTGGGAAACTAATTAGCATATAATCAATGCTTCCTAGAGCTCTGTCCTTAATATTCAAGATGAAGTCTTTTTGTAGTGAATCTGTGTTCATTTAATGGGATCTGTGTTAATAAAAAAATAGAGCAGTGACATTTTCAAAAGCCTTAAAAATATGAGGAACAGTTTCTTAATTAACTGTATCCTCCTTTGTCTAACATTCTTTAAACAGGTAGCCCAAATTTTGCCTAAGATGACAATTTCTTTTGACATCTATATAGAATTCCATATACTTTTTTCATCTTGGGTGAGTATGGATGTGGATTCTCAAGAAATCTAATTCTACCAACTGGTCATAATGGTGAGCATTCTAGAAAGCCCAAGTGAGTCATGTAGATGGAATTCTAGGAGGTTTTTTAAAAAAAATATCTGCATAAACTAATTTCATACTGTCAAGCATTTTCAAAATCACTGTCTACATATGAAAAAACAACATGGTCCCCACACATTCTTCCATTATTAGACCTGATCCACTTTCTCTTTCTGCACATTCTCCAATCCCACCCCCGCTTGCTTTCAACTGAGATTATCAGTTAGATGAAATTTGTTAACCTTGTATCCCCATCTCAGTTCAGCCTCTAGCCTTTTGCTCTCTCTCCTGTGTCAGCAGGACCTTAGGTCTTCCTGGGGACTTGAGTCATCCTCTCTCCCCCTTGTATCTTCCACTCCTCCATCCCTTCCAGCTGTTTCTTCTCAGCATGTTGTTCTTCAGTGTAAACAATGGATACATTCTTCAAACCTCCACTTCGCTTGGTTTCTCTGAAAGAATCAGACCTTTCCTGATCTCCCTCCTACTTTCTGGTCTTCCCTTCTCAGTCTTCCATCTGCTCTGCTAAAACACTAAAGTCTACTAAAGTCAGAAAGGATTCCCAAACCATGTCCTTCTAATATCTCAAAGAAATGTAACGTTCCCATTAGATTTCATTGTTTGACTTGAATAAGGCATCTATATTCAACTCTTTCTTTTTTATATAGCTTATGTGGGACAACAGAAATAAATATGTGTACCATTAGTACTTTGTTTCTTTCTCATTACCTTATACATATACAGAGGGTGCCAAAAATATGTATACACATTTTAATAAAGAAACACTGTATTGAAATTATAATACTCAATATATACCAATAACAAAAGATGAATACAAGTCACGTTTGACTTCTGCAATTATAAGAGGTGCTCAAAGTGGTTACCATCAGTGTCCAGACACTTCTGATGATGGCAAACTACTGCTTGAGCAACATCGACCGAAGTGTCCACTTGTGTACTTTTTTTTGGCACCCCCAGATTATACAATGTTGTCATGATTTGCTGTCCTTCAGCAATTAATAATTGAGAGTCGCTATGTGCTGGACATTGAGGGGATTACAGAAAATTGTAATAATAGCAGTTACCCTTCATTGAGCCACTCATGTTTGCCAGAAGGTTTACATAACAGCCTTATACAGTAGGTATTAAATTTCCCAGTTTTACATGGAATGATATTGAAACTTCAAGTTCTCAAGTTCACATAGCTTGCAACCAAAGAGCTGGAATTCAAGTTGTGTCTTTCTAACTCAACACTTTCATTTTATGACTCAACACTAAACATATATAACATCTCCTAAAAAGTACAAACTATAATGAGAGGTAATGACAGGCTAGCTTTGAGTTTTGATAAAATTAGAGTATTTTCCATCTGAGGTTGGGAAGACATGTAGTCAGAGAGACGGCTTAAGTTATGCACACATTTTCAACTGCAAGGTCTGCAGGCACCTCTAACACCTGAGCTGTTCAAATTTTATAGTTTTTAATTTTTTAATATAGTTTTTAAATTTTATTCATTTATCATTCTAAAACCTAAGAAAAATATGAAGTTCTGCAAAGTTTTCAAATTTTGTAAAAGGTAAGAATAAGTCACTCCTATCTACATTTTTTCATTTCAATTTACAAATCATTTTTTTCCTACCTTATATAATAATGCACTTGGAAACAAAGATAAGCATTATTTTTTGAAAATATGAAAATACATTCAGAAAGTTAACTGCTGGCCTGTTGCTTGTCACTCTTAATATCTGTGTCCTAGGAATTTGTACATGATTCAGGAGCTGCTGCAGCTCTGCCTCTCTGACAGCTCATTAATTATTGACATTTTCTTTGTTTCCCTTCATGGCATTCTGGGACTGGAAGAGAACCTGTTATGTAGCCCCCATATGAAAATAAGCAATGACCTGAAAACCAAATGAAATCGGGGCAGGTGTAATGAGAATCAGGAGGTGTGTGTAATGAGAGGCAGACAGCAGGCCGAATGAGAAATTTAACAGACTCTGTCTCTTCTTTCTCTGTTTTTCAGGTAATGTTTTAGAGTGTATTTTACAGGAATTTTAAGCACATTTTCACTAGCTTTCTTATATTACCATAGGTCTCTAATATAGTGAAGATGATAGCATGAAGTGGCAAGACTGTACCGTGAATACATGGGGCAGTGTTGAAGTAGCTAAGGGAGATCCCCGGTAGATCTGGTTGTTTCTATGCCACCGGAATATGATGAAACTTCTCTAATCTTGGAAGCTGGTCATGTGTGGCGGTAATACTTGATGTTTCAGGTCTTTGTCCAAGTCAGGGAAGACGATATAGGAAGATATGTGATGACTCAGTGGAACTGACAATACAATGTGGAGATGGAGTTTATGGCTATTTCTGAAAATCAATGGGGAAGAAAGTGTGGATCAATTAAATACTTGACATGGGTATAAAAGGGAGAAGTTGTGGTACTCATACTAGGTTGTGGCCATTTCTGTGAAACAAGACTATAAATCTCTCTATTCAACTGTTAACTCCTTGAAGATGAGAACCGTATTTTATTCTTTATTGTGTCCCCAGTGGCTAGCTCAGTCTTAGCCCAAGGTAAGCAGTCAACCCATATTTAGAAATAAATGGGAATTGAATTAATACAATACAAATAATGATTTTTAACTCTTTTCATATCTGATTTATAGGCTAGATTTGTCTAGTAAATAGTTTTTTAATGGGAGCAATTGTATCTATAAAATCTCAGGAAATATTGGTGAGTTCTAGGTGGGGAAAGATGTAGCTCCTGAGAAATTTAAACCTCAAGCTTGACCTTATGAGAGTTTGTGGTTTAAATTTATATTGCCTATGATATCCAAAAGACCCAAACTTAAAAATAAATGTAAAACATGATGGTCTTAGGTTCAAATATCTTTGGAACAACTGGCAGAAACAAAGACAAAGAATCTTTGGGAGGCCACACTCTATGCTGAGGCCACACTCTATGCCAAAACCACAAAAATATCACTCTTGTTAAAGCTCCACCAACATTAGTTCTCAGCCACAAATTAAAAATACAAAGGAAACAGACAACCATGAGAGACAGCAGAAATAGCAAACAGAAGAATTAGACCTCAAGATTTTCATATAATGAATAGATAAAGATTACAAAATGCATATATTTTAAATGACTAAAGAAATTAAAGATGGTAACAAAAATATGAGAAAGGAACATAAATTATTAAAATAAGGACCAACAGATCAAAGGATTTTATGTTCTTGTAAAGGAGTGTTAACAGTAATTCACTTTATGTAAAATATGTGTGTTATAATAGAATGCATAACTTCCAACCCAGTGGAGAAATAAAGAAGAAAAAATAGGTCAATCAATACAAAAGAAGACAGGAAATCTGAATTACAACAACAAAAGCCCAAAAGTATAGAAAAAGCAAGGTAATTTAAAAGCAGATAGTAGAAATAAATTCAAATACATTAATTGTACACAAAACTATAAATGGGCTAAATTCATGAGGAAAAGACTATGAGGTTTAACTTTCTAAATTGTTTATTGAAATAGAATATACACAAAGGAAAATGCATATAAGTGTGTAGCTTACTGAATTTTCACAATCGGAACTCAACTGTGTGAACAGCACCCAGGTGAAGAAACATTACCACACCTCAGAAGCCTCTCCCATGCTTTTTTCAGTCACCTCCTTGCTCTCCCCCCAAACGGTAATCACTACCTTGACTCTAACAGCATAGATTAATTTTTATTTTTATTCCAAATTAGATTAAAGATGTAAATATGAGAGGCAAAACTCATATAACTTTCAGAAGACAGTCTTTATGATCTCAGATTTAGAAAGACTTATAAAACAGAAAAAATATCTAAAGGAAAGGATCGATCAATTTGACTACCCTAAAATGAAGAAATTTGTTCATCAAGGGACATCATAAAAATAGTAGAAAGTCTAGTCACAAACAAGAGAAAATATTTGCAATTTGACATAAAACTGTCAAAGCATCAGTATAACAGACTATATAAAGAATTCCTACAGATCAATAATAAAAAGATAAACTACCTATTGATTTAAAAATAGATAAATATATTAACAGGTATTTCATACAAGAAGAAATATTAATAGCCATCAATATATCACAAAATTTTCAACATCAATGGTCACATAGGTAATTCAAATTAAAACCACAACTACCAGATTGGAAAAAAAAAGGGGGAATATATAGTGCAGTGGTTAAGAACAGAGACTGTGGAATCCAACTAGCTGAGTTCAAGTCCAGGATCTACATATTAGTTGTATGCTCTTGGGCAAGTTACTGCAGTTCTTTGTGCTTTGGTTTCTTTATTTGTAAAATGAGGCTAATAATTCCCTCTACTTCATGGAGGCATTAGCTACATTAGGAACAGTGTGACTCTTCCATTTGTTCAGGCCAAAATCTTGGGTAGATCTCTTTGGGTAAAGTAACTTTGCTTTCCAAACCAAAAATAGAACAAATGGTGGAAAAACAGAACTGTATTTAGATGGGGACAAAGAAAAAGTATCTGAAATAGGTACATTCTCCCAAAACATAAAATGTGTGATTTCCTTACCCATGGAATGAGAGGACGTGACGCACACAGAGGCTGAGGGAATAGCCCACAGACTAATCATGTCCCCAGCTTTGCCTTGAGCAGGTCATGCACTACTCCTGATATGGGTTGCAATTTGACTCAAATTAAACTCAGAAACCCCTATAGAGGAGAACCCCTCAATACGATTTATCATTCTCAATCAACAACTTTCACTTTAAAAAATAATACAAGAATTAGTGCTGACAAGACAGTCAACTGGTTTCAACTGCTGGCTCCTTCTTCCCAAATCAAACCTGAAGAAACTATGTAATTGAGGGGAAACATGAAGCTAAGCAAGTTACGAAACTATAAGAACTCCTGGAGAGGCCAGAGGTGGTCTTGTAGTGGTGTGGAGGATGGCAGCCCCGGGACAGCATCCAGAGGAGTAGCAGGAAGAGGTTTCAGTTAGAGATTTTAACTTGTTCATTCACTTCTTCCCCTCATTGTTTTGGGGTAATCTTCACCTGTTTTATTGCAATAGCCTAGGGCATCCATATGGCATCAATGGAGTAGCATCTGGGCAGTAAAGAAGTTGAAGGTGAGGGATGACCAGTTGCACGTGCCCTTGGACACCCTCTCCACCATCGCCTGTGCCTCCAAACCCCTAGACTGATGGAAGAGGACCTAGAAAGAATGCCTCTTCCCAGTGTTGCTTCATTCTAAGAACTTAAGGATGAGTCTCTGGCAGAGGAATTGCCAGAGGAGTTAACCCAGTTTAATTTGGGGGCTAATAAAAAATGCAATGGTGCTGAGGGCTTTCTCCATCCTGGAGTTCATCCCTTCCCAACTCCTTAAAACCACTGAAAAGACACTTCACAGTGTGTGTATGGGCCTTTCCTCATAGCATTGCCAGACAGTGTTGGCCCAGGAAAACATGAGCTTGCAGGCCAAAATAACAAGATGCCCAATGACTACAGCCACTATAAAATAGAAAGTAAAATCTGGGCATTGATCACATGAAGTGAAATTATTGGAACAGACAGACCAAGAATTTAAGACAGGTATATTAGTATTCTTAAAGATAAAGGAGAATATTAGTAACATGAAGCAGGCATAAGAAGATGTGAAAAGAACCAAATGGAAATATTAATTTCTTAAAAAAGAAGTTGAAATAGAGAAGGAACAGATGCTCACTTTTATACAACACAAAATCAGAAACTCTTAATTAATGGAAAGTCAATTAAAGCAAGGAATCATGAATAAATGACATAAATACCTCTGACATTTAATTGTCACTTATATAAATGCATATTCATTTGCCAATCTTTTGATAGAGGCAATGCTTTGTCTTTGAACCATGGAGTTGTAGATTGTCTTTATTGCACAAAGCACGCCCAAAATATATCTACCAGAACTTCCAGTTTCTATTTCTGTGTTATTATTTCAGAGCCAAGAATTAAGAGACATTGGCAAAGCAATATACATTAAAAATTTTATATTTAAATATATTTTTCTGTAACATTTTACAGTTGTCCTGCTCACTACTGGTTTAGTAGCATTTTCTAATCAACTAAAATGTATCACTTTTTCTACACATTTATTTTTTGAAAAATATCAACTCTTTCATATTCACATGAAATTAATCTATAAGGTTAAATTCCACAATTATAAACACCAATTGAAAGAACAGATAAACAGGTTTGGAAACAAGTGGAATTAAGTCTTGTTAAGCCTAAAATTCCTGTGGTGGGAACAGAAGTGTCTTGTGCACCTGGAGAGTAACTCGGTAGCTACCAGCATATAGTGTGCAGAAGTCTTAGGTCACATGTTTCACAAAAAGAAATGGAGGGTTGAGCTAGAGAGGAGAGAAAAATTAAGAGCATCTAGTGCATATCTGTGACCAGAGTCTTTCCCTCTATATATGTATACGATTTGTTTTGCATGTAAACTCATTTTGAACATTATAAAAAATATGCACACAAATACATGGAGGCTGAATAACATGCTATTAAATAGCGAGTGGGTCAAAAATGAGTTCAAAGAAGAAATCAAAGCTCTCTTAAGACAAACAAAAATGAAAACACAACAACCCAAAATCTATGGGATGCAGTGAAGGCAGTCCTAAGAGGAAAATTTATAGCAATGAAGGCCTATCTAAAGAAACAAGAACAATCTCAAATCAACAGACTATCTATACACCTAATAGGAACTGGAAAAAGAACAGAAAAACAATCCCAATAAGAGTACAACGAAGGAAATAATAAAGACCAGAGCAGAAATAAATGAAATAGAGACCCAAAAAACAATACAAAAGATCAATGAAACCAAGAGATGGTTTTTTGAAAAGATAAACAAAATCAGCAAACCCTTAGCCAGACACACCAAGAAAAAGAGAGAGAGGACCCAAATTAATAAAATCAGAAATGAAAGAGGAGAAGTGACAACACATACCACAGAAATACAGAAAATTGTAAGAAAATACTATGAGCAAATATATGCCAACAAATTCGACATTCTGGAAGAAATGGAAAAATTTCTAGAAGCTTACAATCTACCAAGTCTGAACCAAGAAGAAACAGAAACTCTGAACAGACTGATTACTACCAAAGAAATTGAGTCAGTAATCAACAAGCTT
>NW_017731620.1:1643635-1644748 GCF_001890085.2 Hipposideros armiger | reverse complement strand
TATCAAACTACCAAGGACATTTTTCTCAGAAATAGAATATATAATTCTAAAATTTATATGGAACCATAAAAGGCCCCAAATAGCCACGGCAATCTTGAGAAATAAGAACAAAGTGGGGAGTATAATGCTACCCGACATCAAATCATACTACAAGACTACAGTAATCAAAACAGTATGGTACTGGCATAAAAACAGACACATAGACCAATGGAACAGAATAGAGAGCCCAGAAGTAAATCCATCCATGTACAGTCACTTAATCTATGGCAATGGAAGCAAGAATTTACAATGGAGTAAAGATAGTCTATTTAATAAATGGTGCTGGGAAAATTGGACTGACACATGCAAAAAAATGAAAATGTACAACCTACTTACACCATATATGAGAACAAATTCAAAATGGATTAAAGACTTAAATGTAAGACCTGAAACCCTAAAACTCCTGGAAGAAAACATAGGAAGTAAATTTGCAGACATTATCCTGAGTAATATTTTTACTGATATATTTGCACAGGCAAGGGAAATAAAAGACAAAATAAACACATGGGATTACATCAAACTTAAAAGTTTTTCACTGTAAAGGAAATCATCAATAAAACAAAAAGGCAGCCTACTGAATGGGAGAAGATATTTGCTAACGATATACCTGATAAGGAGTTAATAACCAAAATCTATAAAACACTCATTCAACTCAACACCGAAATCAAACAACCCAATTAAAAAATGGGCAAAGGATATGAAGAAGCATTTCTCTAAAGAGGACATACAGATGGCCAACAGGCATATGAAAAAATGTTCAACGTCACTAATCATTAGGGAAATGCAAATAAAAACTACAATGAGATACCACCTCATTCCAGTCAGAATGGCTATCACCAATAAATCAACAAACAAGTGCTGGCAAAATTGTGGAGAAAAGGGAACCCTGGTGCACTGTTGGTGGGACTGCAGATTGGTGCAGCCATTATGGAAATCAGTATGGAAGTATCTCAAAAAACTGGAAATGGAACTACCGTATTACCCAGCAATTCCACCCTTGGATATCTATCCAGAGAAACACAAGACGCTAATTCAAAAAAATATATGTACCCCTATGTTTATTGCAGGCTATTT
>NW_017731620.1:1633463-1642835 GCF_001890085.2 Hipposideros armiger | reverse complement strand
TATATATATATATATATATATATATATATATATATCTCAAGAGAACTTTCTGAGGGAACTTTGTGGGGTAACTTTGAAGTACCTAAGCAGTTTGGAACAAAAATAAAATAAAAATAAGTCAAAGCTAAAGCATTCATTCAGAACTGCTTTATGCATGCATGGTTTTTAATGTGAAAATATAACTGCCATCTTTGGAAACAAAGAGAAATCCATTCTTGTGCTGTAATAATTCATAACTTTTGACATTTTACCTATTCTGTCAAGGGTGTGCAGTAGCTTAAATACAAAGAGGCTTTAAGGATGGGGCTTTATAAATCTTCCTGAAAAAAAAAGCTCAACAGAGTTAATCAGTGTAAAATAAGAGTTTTCTGAAGTTCAATATAAGCACTGACAATCTACATTCACTACATTTTAACTGTTCATTACAAAGGAACAAGTCAAGCAAACTTAATTTTCATCAGCTATTTATTTATTGATATCCTTGCCTTCATAAAAATAATTTGATAGCTGTTCTTCAATTGAATGGCACTATTTAAATGTCATATTTTTATCTTTCATTTTCATTGATTTCTCTGAGTTATTAAGACTCTCACACTCTCCAGTTTCTCATCATGCTCAGCAGAATCAATGATTTACTCTTAGCTTCAAGCCTTTCATTGAATGCCTTTCCATTATCTACTTCGCCATAGTTAAAAAATTGAACTCAAAATCTTCTGCATAATGAAAGTGATTTTTAACCCTTAGTTGTGTTTTTTCTTTTCTTTGTCAGTCAAATCAATTAAATCCATAATAATCTAGAGAACAAAACATTGAAGAGTTTGAATATTACTGTTTACATATAATATAAAGTTGAGTGTTATGTACATGTATTAGACTTAAAATCATATTGAAGTACATGAGAAAAAGCACCTGCACCTCTTTACCCTCTAAATTGTAAATTATCTACCTCCATGTATTGTGCAAAAGATGACCCCAAAGCAAAATGAAAAGTTGAGTAAGAATTTAGTCAGGTTAGGTAGCAAATCAGTTTAATTAGTCTTCAAATTCTTTTCCCTCAAAAATAGAAGATGGGGAAGGGTGGTAAAACAAATTTTTCTCAAAAGTTCTGATTATACTTGTACCATTAGAGTGTTCAAAGTTAGCTAATTTAGAAAATTTATCAGAGGAATTTGAATATGATGAATGAACTAACATAAATGACAGTGCTTAGTAGGGATAACATAATATGAATCAAAGAAGTTTTTATTTATTTATTTATTTATTTATTTATTTATTTTTACTTTTATTTTTTTTAAGCTGAGTCATCCTGCTACCTGTTGGTAGCTCAGCAGCTGCTCAGCTTGGGCCAGGAATCGAACCACTGTTGCTCAGAGCTCAAACTCTTGAGGAAGCAAAGAAGCTTTTAAAATTTTCAATATAGTGATACAACCAATTGTTATTTCAAATAATGTGCTTCAATTTCTGACTCTAAAATACAGGAGGCAAGGCCTTTTTTAATGAATACTGATTTGATTCTAGTGTTTAGCATTTGTCCTGGTGTCCATTGCATTTCATTGTTTAATAGCTTATCATAAAACAGCACATTAAGAAGCTTCCCAAGATGGCAAAATAGGTAAATGCTATCCTGCTGCCTCCCAAGGTCACATAAAATTTTAGCTAAATTATAGAACAATAAACCTTGAGAATCATCTGAAGAGTAGCTGAACAGAACCCCTGCAACGAAGGATATAAAGAAGAGGCCACATCAAAACTGATAGGAGGGGCAGAGATGCGAAACATGCTGCCCCAAACCTATAGGTAGTGGTTGAGCATCAAGAGAGACACCTCAGTGGCAGAGGTACCCCCTGAATAGTGAGGGGTCCCAGACCCACACTGGTCAACACAATCCAGGGGTCCTGTGCCAGGGAGAGGAGTCCCCACAACATCTGGCAGTGAAAATCTCCAAGGATTCTAGCTGGCTGTCCTGGTGAGACAGGAGGTGGCTGGAAACCCAGATGTCCTCTTAAAGGACCAATGCATAGACTCACTCACTCACAGGCACTCACCCAGGGCCCTGGTGGAGAGACGGTGACTCGAGAGGCTCCAGAGACAAACAGGGAAAGACTGAGTTGTGTGGCTTCAGGGCTAGGGCTAGAGATATAGCTGCCATTACCCCTGTGTGGAGCCTGTGTCACATGTAACCCACAGGAGGGTGCCACCTTTCCTGTGTTGAACTCATCCTCATTGGTCCAAATCCATGATCACATTGGTCTGGTAAAATCTGCACATTCATGTACCACGTCGTTGGTGACTCACCTTGGACCACACCCAGTTAGGGCAGCATGGCACTGGGCACCCTCAGGTATGGGGCGGCCAGCCTTACACTACAAGCTGTGGGAGGATTGTACAGTGGCAAATGGCCACGGTAGCCTGGAAAACTTCCAGCAGGGCTATTATTTAAAATTAGAGGAGAGATAGCAAGCTTTCCAGACAAGAAAAAGCTAAAGGAGTTCATTACTACAAAATCAGTATTACAAGGAATGTTAAAAGTACTTATTTAAGAAGAAAAAATGGTGGAGAACATAAATATGAATAATAGAATGGCAATAACTATGTATCTATTAATAATCACTTTAAATGTAAATTGAAGAAATGTTCCAATCAAAACGCACAGGGTAGCAGAATGGCTAAGAAAACAAGATCCTTACCTATGCTGCCTACAAGAGACTCACTCAGATCAAAAGATACACACAGGCTGAAAGTAAAGGCATGGAAAAAGATATTTCATGTGAATGGAAATGGGGAAAAAAGCTGGAATAGTAATATATATATATATCAGACAAAACAGATTTTAGAACAAACACTATAATAAGAGACAAAGAAGGACATTACAAGGTCAGACAATTAAGTTTGCGAACTGGTTGCAACAATGTTGCTAACCTTTTTTGATATCAGAGGGATGATTCATTATGAATTTGTACCAACTAGACAAACAGTTAACCAAGTTTACTATTTGGAAGTGCTGAAAAGGCTGCGTGAAAAAGTTAGACGACCTGAACTTTTCGCCAACAATTCATGGCTCTTGCATCACGACAATGCACCAGCTCACACGCCACTGTCTGTGAGGGAGTTTTTAGCCAGTAAACAAATAACTATATTGGAACACCCTCCCTACTCACCTGATCTGACCCCCAATGACTTCTTTCCTTACCCAAAGAGAAAGGGAAAACTGAAAGGAAGATGTTTGATGACATTCAGGACATCAAGTGTAATATGACAACAGCTCTGAAAAAGAGTTCTAGAAAAAGAGTTTCAAAATTGCTTTGAAGGGTGGACTAAGCACTGGCATTAGTGCATAGCTTCCCAAGGAAAGTACTTTGAAGGTGACTATAGTGATATTCAACAATGAGGTATGTAGCACTTTTTCTAGGATGAGTTCATGAACTTAATTGTCATACCTTGTATATAACAATAAAGGGGTCAATCCAACAAGAGCACATAACACTAGTAAATGTCTATGCACCCAACATAGGACTACCTAAATATATAAAACAAGTATTGACCAACAAAAATGGAGAGATTGGTAATAACACAATCAATGTAGAGGACTTTAACACCACAAGGACGCCAATGGATAGATCTTCCAGACAGAAAATCAAAAAGAAATCATTGGTGTAAATGACACACTAAACCAGATTAATATAATCAATATTTTTAGAACATTTCACCCCAAAACATCAGTATACACATTCTTTTCAAGAGCACATGGAACGTTTTCCAAGATAGATCACAAAACAAGTCTCAATAAATTTAAGAAGATTGAAATTATATCAAGTGTCTTCTCTGACCACAGTAACACGAAACTAGAAATTAATTACAAAACAACCCCCAAAAAACCCTGAAAAACACATAAACACATGGAGGCTAAGTAACATGCTACTAAACAATGAATGGTTCAATAATGAGATCAAGGAAGAAATCAAAGCCTACCTTGAGACAAATGAAAATTAGAAAAATGACCCCAAATATATGGGACACAGCAAAAGCAGCCCTAAGAGAGAAAATTATAGCAATGCAGCCTATCTTAAAAACAAGAAAAATCTCAAATAATCAATCCACACCTAAGAGAACTGGAAAAAGAATAGCAAAGGAGCCCAAAATGAGTAGAAGGAAGGAAATAATAAAGATAAGAATGGAAATAAATGAAATAGAGACTTAAAAAAACAATACAAAAGATCAATAAAACCAAGAGATGGTTCTTTGAAAAGATAAAAATAAAATTGATAAGCCATTAACCAGACTCATCAAGAGAAAAAAAGGACCCAAATAAAGAAAGTCAGAAATGAAAGAGAAGTGACAACAGACACTACAGAAATACAAAAAATTTTAAGAAAATACTATGAAAAATTATACAGCAACAAATTGCACAATCTGGGAGAAATGGATAAATTCCTAGAACCATATGGTATTTTAAGGCTGGGTCAAGAAGAATCAGAACATTTGAACTGACCAATAGTACTCATGAAATCGAATCAGCAATCAACAAGCTCCCAACAAATAAAAGTCCTGAACCAGGTGGCTTCACAGGTGAATTTTATCAAACATTCAAGGAACAATTAAATATCTATTCTTCTCAAACTATTCCAAAAATTTAAGTGGAGACGAGGCTCCCAAGCTCATTCTATGAGGCTACCATTACCCTGATTCCAAAACAACACAAAGACATTACAAAAGAAAAAATATTTTTTAAATTGTAGGTCAATATCTCTGATGAACAGAGATGCAAAAATCCTCAACAAAATAATAGCAAACAAAATTCAGCATTACATTAAAAAGATCACATATCACGATCAAGTGGGATTTCTTCCTGATATGCAAGTTTGGTTCAATATCCACAAATCAATTAACGTGATACACCATGTAAACAAAAGGAAAAATAAAAATCATATGATTATATCGATTGAGGCAGAAAAAGGATTTGACAAAATCCAGCACTTATTTATGATAAAACTCTCAGTAAAGTGGGAATAGAGGGAATATATCTCAACATGATAAACGCCATATATGAGAAACCCATAACTAATATCACACACAATGGGAAAAGCTAAAAGCACTTTCTTTAAGCTCAGGAACAAGACCAGGGTGTCCACTTTTACCACTTTTATTCAACAGAGTACTGGAATTCCTAGCCACAGCTATCAGTCAAGAAAAAAAAATTAAAAGGCATCCAAATTGGAAAAGAAGAAGTAAAACTGTCATTATTTGCAGATGATATGATACTATATGTAGATAATTTCAAAGATTCCACCAAAAAACTATTAGAACTGATAAATAAATTTAGTAAAGTATCAGGATACAAAATTAATATTTAGAAATCGGTTGCATTTTTATACACCAATAACAAACTCTCAAAAAGAAAATTTAGAAAACAATTTCATTTATAATTGCATCAAAAAATGAAAACACTTATGAATAAATTTAACTAAGGAAGTAAAAGACCTATACTAAGAAAATTATAAGACATTGAAGAAAGTAATTGAAGGAGATACAAATAAATGGGAGCATATACCATGCTCATGGATAGGAAGAATTAATATAGTTAAAATGTCCATACTACCCAAAGCAATGCAGGGATTCAATGCAATTCCTATGAAAATACCAATGGTATTTTTTACAGATCTGGAACAAACAATCCTCAAATTTATATGGAACCATAAAAGACCCTGACTAGCCATGGCAATCTAGAGAACAAAGGACAAAGCTGGAGTTATCATGCTACCTCATATCAAACTATACTACAAGACCATAGTAATCAAAACAGCACAGTATTTCCTTAAAAACAAACACATAGACCAATGAAACAGAATAAATCCACACCTATATGGTAATTTAATCTATGACCAAGGAAGCAAGAATTTACACTGGGGTAAAGACAGTCCATTTAATAAATGGTGCTGGGAAAAGTGGACAGATACATGCAAAAAAAATGAACCTGGACCACCTTCTTACTCCATATACAAGAATAAACTCAATATGGACTAAAGACTTAAATGTAAAACCTGAATCATAAAACTCCTAGAAGAAAAATAAGCAATAAACTCTTGGACATTACCCCTAGTAATATTTTTACTGATATATCTTTTTGGGCAAGGGAAACAAAAGAAAAAATAAACAAATGGGACTACATCAAACTAAAATTTTTTGCACAACAAAGGAAACCATCAACAAAATGAAAATACATCCTACTGAATGGGAGAATATCTTTGTGAATGATACATCTGATAAAGGGTAAATATCCAAAACCTATAAAAATCTCATATAGCTCAAGACCAAAACAAACAAACAAAGAAACAATCTAATTAAGAAATGGGCAGATGACCTGAATAAACATTTCTCCAAAGATGGCATACACATGGCCAATAGACATATGAAAACATGCTCAATGGCATTAATCATCAGGGAAATGCAAAGAAAACCCACAATGAGACACCACCTCATACCTGTCAGAATGGCTATCATCAATAAATTAACAAACAGTTGTTGGCAAGGATATGGAGAAGAGGGAACCTTTGTGAACTGTTGGTGGGACTGCAAATTGGTGCAGCCACTATGGAAAACAGTATGGAGGTTTCTCAAAAAATTAAAAATAGATCTACCTTATGACCTAGCAATCCCACTCCTGGATATTTATCCAAAGAAATCCAAAACACTAATTCAGAAAGATATATGCACCCCTATGTTCAATGCAGCAATATTTATAATAGCCAAAATATGGAAACAACCGAAATCCCAATAAATAGATTGGATAAAGAAATTATGGTACATATATACAATGTAATATTATTCTGCCATAAAAAAGAATAAAATCTTACCATTTGCAACACAGGTGGACCTAGAGGGTATTATGCTTAGTGAAATAAGCCAGACTGAGAAAGACAAATACCATACGATCCCACTTATATGTGGGATCTAAAGAACAAAATAAATGAACAAAAACAGAAACAGATCCATAGATACAGAGAACAAACTGATGGTTACTAGATAACAGGGGGTTGAGAGACTGGGTGAGAAAGGTGAAGGGCTTATGATGTACAATTTGATAGTTACAGGAGAGTCGCTGGGATGTAAAGTACAATATGGGAAATACAGTCAATAGCATTGTCAAAACTATGCATAGTGTCAGATGAGTAGTAGACTTATTGGGGGGATCACTTCATAAATTACATAAATCTCTAACTGCTACACTATACACCTGAAACTAATATAAAATAACATTGAATGTCAATTATAATTAAAAATATAGTTATGGGAATGTGTAGCATGGGAAATATAGTCAATAATTCCAGTAACTATGTATAGTGTTAGGTGAGTAATAGAATTGTTGGGGTTATCATTTTGTGAGTTATATAAATATCTGATTATTATGTTGTTCTATACACCTGAAACTAAAAAAAAAGAGAGAAATAAAAAAAACACACAACACTGAATAATATCCTCAATCCATGTTTTTCAGTTTGCAACACTTCCATCAAGAAAAAGGGATGGCAATGGAGAGGTCAAAATGTAGCTCATGGTATTTGGGGCTCCATATTCACTATGTTGCCAGTGGTAACTCTTCATGTGTGTTCAGAGTGGATGGGGTCATATATTCTCAGGCATATTGTGGCTGGTTGTCACTCAGATCACTAGCAAGGGCTGAGATATTGGTAATCAACTCAGAGACCTTAGAAAATGACGTCATTAGAAATCTTCCCTTTTTGTGTACTTTCTTCATATTCCCACTCAAGAAAGAATTTAGCATAAGCCAATTACAAAGATAAAACACACAAGATGATTAGGAAAAAAGATTAACAATAGCTAAATGAAAAAAATGAAAGAAATGGAATATTATTCTTTAAAAATTTTGATAATGTGAATTTTTCATGCCAGGACCTGATATTAATATCAAAGTTTCTTTTGCTTTATTCATTAAGAGATATTTTAAAACATGGTTTTAATTTCTGCAGGGAAAATGTATTGTTTTGACTGGTTAATTTTCTTTAGCTACTATTCATTGGAAAATGCATGGAGAAGTAATTATGTTACACCATAACTTTTTTTCTTCTTTTCCAAGAGCCAGTACTGTTAGGTTTACCAAGGAGATCCATCTGGAGAACACTTCTTTAAATATAAGTCTGGTTACATAGCCCTCCAGCCTTTGCAGGTATTCTAGACTCAAGGCCCCACATGCCAACCAGAGTCCTAGCAAGCTGCTTACTTTCAAGACTGATAAGACTGTGGGATGTGGCAGTGGCTGCATAAAATGTAGAATTGCCTACTACTCAACTATTCTGATAGAAATCCCCTATCTGTTGTTAGAGCAGAGCAGTACAGAACAAAATAGTACCCTATTTGACTTATTTTCTATGAACCAAAGAAGTAGTAGGAGAAATGATTGAAAGTGATAGAGAACCAAATGTCAGGTCAGTATAAGGAAGGATGTTCTAATGGTTATAGATGGCCGAAAATACCATTTGCTTCCTTCTAAGCAGAGGAAGTAGTGAGTGCCTTCAGCCGTGTCAGGTACAAGCTGGTCAGCCCCTTGGCCAGAGTGCTGGAGCAATCAGGCATTGATGTCTGGACTACATGCTTTACAAGGTGACTCTACCCTTGAAATCTTGTGATGTTATACTGTGGGGTGTGTGTGTGTGTGTGTGTGTGTGTGTGTGTGTGTTTAAATTCACCAAAATAGAGCTAAGGCTAATCTTATTTGGGGACCAATATTTCTGATCAATGTAATAATAATAATAAAAACTCTGTGAAGACAGAGATTTGAAAAGCTATTCTTAACTTTATAGAACATGAACTTAAATGCAACCTTACACTGACTTTTACTTAATAGCAATAAATAAATAAATGAAAGGAAGAATCAAAAGTAGAAAACCTCCAGAAGTAATAACTCTATTATCATTGTTTACTGGCTAAAGTAACTTTGCAAATTCATAGAAAATAACTTTCCCCTTAGTTTATAAGCTCAAGGATTTCTAGAACATCTGGCTACAGTATTTTTCAGTTTAATGAAACTAAATTCCTTGTAGCTGTAACTACATTTATTGCCTATGTTAACTTTGCTTAATTATGCCTATTCATCTTCCTAAAATGTGTTTTGTTGTGTTTTTTTTTTAAGATTTCTTTTTATTGGTGAATTGGGGGGATGGGAACAGTGCTGGGGAATTAGGGGAAGGGGGACAGACAAGTTGCTGTCGTCTTGTTCCTCAGTCCAGTTGTGGAGGACGTTGCCTCACTGGCCCAAGTTGGCACCATCATTGCGCTCTTCCAGGGTGAGGCAGATCAGTCGCCAGCTTCTGGGCGGCCGCTCACTGCAGCTGCTGGCCACTCACGCTGGCTGCTGGC
>NW_017731620.1:1630993-1633363 GCF_001890085.2 Hipposideros armiger | reverse complement strand
TTGTTCAGCATCTTAGCTGTAGAGGGCAGTGTCACTGGCCCTCATATGTGGGATCCGAACCGGGGCCCTCTGGCATCCCAAGCGAATTCTTAACCATTGCGACACTCGGCCGGCCCCCTGTTTTGTTTTGTTTTTATAGGTTGTTCTTTCAAAATTCTCAAGTTTTAATAAAAGGTCAAGTTTTAAAGATTACAATGAAATGCATTGGGATTGGGAGAGAGCTGAGTAGAACCTGGAAGTGCATAGGGAACCCAAGAATTCTCAAAGAAATATATGACAAAGCAGCAGCTCTCTGAACATTTAAGTGTACACTTCCTCTACTGCAGGGCCTGTATAGTCCTAAACTTCAAGAATTTAATCTTGGATTTGGAGCCCACTTCCTGCAGTGGGGCAGAGACAGAACATAGAACATCCACACTACATGAAGTTTATCTTATTTTAGGCCATATATTTAGGCCAAGTACTGTACTATACTAATTTACTATACTATACTATACTATACTATACTATACTATACTAAACTATACTATTTTATACTACATATTCATTATCATGGTACCATAGAGCACAGTGCAAAGTTCAGAATTTATCTAAGGGGGAAATGGGGTTGGAAATGGGTGATTGGGATAGAAATTTGTCTTGAAATTACAAATACATGGCAAAAGCTTTTTTTTTCCCCCGGGAGGGATGGGGGATTTGGCTTGGATGAGTGGGTTGTAATAGACATTGGGAGAAGATAAGTATCCCCTGCCTCAAGTCACTCCTTGTTGCTTCCACTAGTTGGAAACAAAAAAAATTTACGATTTGGGTTTCTTTAGTTGAAAAAACTGTGGTCAGAGTCACATATCTTTCCTGCCAACCCCAGAGTTTCTCTGATGACCAAACAAGATGTATCTATGAAAATACGCTTTGGTAACTCTAAAGTATTACAAATATTCACCAATACATTGTTAATTAATATCTTGCTGCCCCAGAACCTGAATCTTACATAATGGGGAGGCAGCCTAGTCTGACAGAGTGATGTGGACCTTGGACAAGTCAGGACAACCCAATTCTTTCATTTATTGTGTTTTACGTGGACATGTGCATTAGTGCCATTGAATATAGTTTCCCCATATGTAAAATGGAAATAATATCATTTTATATTTATCATTTATAAATATAAAATTTTGAGAAGTAATATTATTTTTTATGAGTTTTATGGTCATTATAAAATAAATTGTTAAAATTGTAAAAACCTTTAACATATTCCTTAAGACAATTTAAGTCCTAAAAAAAATGAGTCCCATTAACATTATTACTGTTTTAGAAGTGGTGATACTGATATTATTACAGTGTCCTAAATCTAGAAAGATCTCAAAGATTGCACTTATATGTAACTACAAGTCTTCAGCTTCATAGGGAGGTTGCATGCTGGGAACCATGAACTTGACTGGCAATAAACCCTGCAGATCATTTATGACCTAGCATTAAAGATCAAAGGTCTTTAGTACAATTCATTTCCTATACTCCCTCTAGAGCCTATAGAAGTTATGGGTTCATCTTAAACAAAGTTTCTTGGTATTTAGGACTAAGCAAATGTTAGAATCCCAAGAGCCAAAGTTTATAATTTCAATAGAATACATGGTAATTAATGTTTGCTTGCAAGACCCCCAATATAGGAATAAAAACTATTCACTTTTACTCCACCTTGTTCAGATCATTATATAACTCAATAGTGTATGAAAAATGAAATCTGAGATATTCTCTAAAGAAAGCTCCCAGTTATTAATAAAGGCAAATTTTGTAAACAAACAAAAAAATTAATCCTGGAACAAAATTATGGAGATAATAAAAGAACATTTTTAGTTCTTCCTTACTTTTATTTTTATTGAAGTGTTGTAGGTTCTTTAACATTCCAGGTAAAATTAATTTCAGTGCACTACTTGTACAAGTAGATGAAAATCAGTAGATTGTGTCAAAGTGTACTAAGCCAAATAAAAGCCATGTTGAGGAATTCATTTGAATTTAATTAATATTAGTTAAACAGGATTTAAACAGGATTTAGTGAACTGCTATAATATTTCTCTACATGAACAATAGTAATATAGTAAAGTTTTGTTCTTTCATTAATAGGAGAAAAAGTCAATCAAAAGTAGTGATAAACATCTTTTACAAAATAGATAGTAAATAACAGACTAGAAAAGAAACATAGTCTCTAATAAGTCTTCAGAGAACTTGATTTGCTGACCATATTAAGTTGTTTAATTAACATATCAATTTTCAGAGTTTTTTTTTATTTTTTATTTTTATTGTTAGTTTCAGGTGTACAGAACAATGCAATAGTTACCCTTTTCACCCTCACAAAGTAACAACCCCCCTCCCCCCATC
>NW_017731620.1:1606726-1623195 GCF_001890085.2 Hipposideros armiger | reverse complement strand
GGGTCTGCCCACCTCTAATTAGTCCGCGTGGGAGTCCCTTTGCTGCTCAGCGTGTCCTGCAGAGTTGTGTTTTCGCTGCCGTGGTTTGCGCGAGCTAATTCAGTGACTTCCTTACCGCGGCCATTTTCGCTCTTTCTTCAGAGTTTTTAAATACATGTTATCCCTCTAATGCAGTTAAACTGTTCTTTAGTTTTGTTTGCACTATTAAGTTGCTTTTTATTTCCCCCTAAAGAAAAGCTTTGCTAAGCAAAGATTACTTTTAACCTGGGTCCAAAGGCTCACAAATTGTAAATTAATGGAAATAAAACAAATGTTGTTTACTGTACTGGATAAATAAAATGTTGAGTCAAGTAGTTTTCATTGACTTTGAATAAGGAGGAAGTAGTTTGAGGTTATTCGTATTGAATACTGAATCGATTAGCTTCACATTGTTTTTGTTGTTATTATGATGATAACAGTGATGATTGATTTGGGGCTGGAGTTTTTGGGTTTTGTTTTTTCTTTTTTCCAAAATTGACCAATAAATCTCTCCCCTCAGTAATTGACTACTCTGGGCCAGACTGAGGCAATGTGGTCCAAATAGTCTTAATTAGTGGCTTCTGTCAGCATGGACATACTGTACATTCTCCTTTTGAAACATGTCTTCAGGAGATTTTTGTGGGTAAAACAAAATTGAACTTGCCCACACATTTCATTAAGTGTCCTGAAAAGGAAATTATTATGAAGACTGTTTATTCAGAGGAATGTTGCTATATGATATAAATAGACAAAAAATGCTAATCAGCACTGCTGTGTTGTTATAAAGGGAACCTTTTTTAAATGCTAACAACCATCTACAATTTAAAATAAGTGAATCTGTAAGACTGTCAATGGTTTTTAAAAGTTGACAAAAACTAATTTTGGCAAAAATGTTGGGTAAAGGGCACCCTCTGCACCTTTATTACAGATGCAAATCAGAATATTCTTTCTAATGGTTACACTGATAGTATGTTGAAAAAGAAAAATTAATGTATATGCTTTGACAGAAGGAGTCCATATCTAGGATTTTAACCTAAGGAGTAAACACCCAACTGGGGAGAGAGCTTTGTACAAAGGTCCTCAATAAAGCATTGTTTATAAGGAGGAAATCTGGAAACAACCAAATGTCTAATATGTTTACAGTGAAATAAAATTTGGTAGGAAGATACAGGGATTATTGTGCAGCCACTATTGTTTAGTAGATTCAAATTTACTGCCATGGAAAAAAGCTTATAAAATATTGAGTTAATTAAAGTAAGTTATATAAAAAATATGGTCAGGTTTATGTAACATTATGCAAGCTATCTACAATCAATGAATAAAGAGATCACTGAAAACAATGTCCCACAAAAAGGTAAGTGCTTTTGGTGTTGTTGTTGTTTGTAATTTTTGCAGTCAAAAACAATTTTTAAAGAAGATAAGAAAAATATTAGAAATATTAGAAATATTATAATATTAGAAATAAGTAAGAATGATTGATAACTTCTGAAAATAAAAAGATGAAGAGTTGCTGCTTGAGTAAGGCTAAAGGAAGAAAACATCTGGAAAATTTTTTATTCTACTCAAAATTTTTGTTCTACTTAAGTCTACTTATTTAATTATGAAAGTAACACAGGTTCATGGTAAAAAAAAGAAAGAAAGAAAGAAAGAAACAATAATAATGATACAAATATCAAATGTCCATAAAGTGAAGTGAAAATTATCTGTATCTATATATGTTAATGCACTTGATGGATTCATATACATAAACAAACATATCCTTTATTTTTAAACTTTTTTTTATTATCTAATAATGGATCTTAGATATATTTTATATCAATATATAGAACTCTGTAAAATACAGAAGGTGCTCAAAAATGTATACATTTCTGTATATTCTATTATATGATTGTATCCTATTTAACTATTCCTTTTAAAAATTTTTATTAAAATATAGCTAACATACAATATTATGTTAGTTTCAGATTCATAGTTATTCAACAGTACCCACCTGACACTATACATAGTTATTACCATGTTATTGATTATATTCCTTATGCTAAAGATAAGTCCAGCAGCCATCTGACACTATAATATGCTATCGCAATATTATTGACTATATTCCCAATGCTGTACGCTACATCTCCATGACTTATTTGTTTTATACCTGAAATTTTGAACCTCTTATTTTCCTTCACTTTCCCCCCTTTTCTAAGTTTTCAATTACAGTTGACATTCACTATTACTTTATATTAATTTCAGGTGTACAACTTAGTGGTTAGACATTTATATAATTTAAGAAGTGATCTCCCTGACTAGTCTAGTACCCACCTGGCACTACACATAGTTATTACCATACTATTGACTATATAACCTATTCTTTATTTTATATCCCCATGACTATTATATAACTCCCAATTTGTATTTCTTAATCCCTTCACCTTTTTCACTTTGCCCCCAACCTCCTTCCCATCTATTACCCTTATAGATCTAGTACCCATGTGACACCATACACAGTTACTACAATATTATTCACTATATTCCTTATACTATAACCTAGTGACTACTATAATTCCCATGACTACTGTGTAACAACTAATTTGTATTTCTTAATCCCTTCCCATTTTTCATCAACCCCCAACTCCTTCCCATCTGGCAACCATCAAAATGTTCTCTGTAATATGGGTTTGTTTCTGTTTCATTTGTTTGTTTATTTTTTTCTGTAGATTCCACTTATAAGTGAAATCATATAACATTTGTCTTTTGCTGCCTGACTTACTACACTCAGCACAGTACCCTCTAGGTCCATCCACGATGGCATATTTTATTCTTTTATTATGGCTGAGTAATATTCCATTGTATATATGTACCACCTCTTCTTTATCAATTCATCCATTCAGGGACACCCAGGTTGCCTTCATATCTTGGCCATTGTAAACAATGCTGCAATGAACATATGGATGAGTACATCCCCTTGAAGTGGCGTTTTGTGTTTCTTTGGGTAAATACTCAGAAGTGGGATTACTAGAGCCTTTTTTGTCTTTTGTTATAGTCTTTGTTTTAAAGTCTCTTTTGTCTGATATAAGTATTGCCACTCCAGCTTTTTGTTTGTTTCCATTTTCATGAAATATCTTTTGCCATCACTCTACATTCAGTCTGTGTGTGTCTGTCAATATGAAGTGAGCCTCTTATAGGCAGCATATGTAAGGGTCCTGTTTTCTTATCCATTCAGTCCCCATCTTTTGATTGGAGCATTTACTCCATTTACATTGAAAGTAATTTTTGATAGGTATGTAATATTGCTGTTTTATTATTTATATATTTTTATTTTTTATTTGTTTTGTCTTAAAGAAGTTCCTCTAAGATTCCTTATAATACCGGTTTGGTGCTGATGAACTTCTTTAGCTTTTTCTTGCCTGGGAAGCTCTTTATTTCTCTTTCGAATTCTAAATGATAGCCTTGCTGGGTAAAGTAGTCTTGGTTGTAGGTCCTAATTTTTAATCACTTTGAATATTTCATGCCAATCCCTTCTGGCCTGCAAAGTTTATGTTGAGAAATCAGTTGATAGTCTTATGGGAGCTCTCTTGTAGGTAACTAACTGCTTTTCTCTTGCTACTTTTAAGACTCTCACTTTGTGTTTAAGCTTTGGCATTTTAATTATGATATGTCTTGGTGTGGACCTCTTTGGGTGCATCTTGTTTGAAACTGCGCTTTTTGGGTTTCTATATCTATTTCCTTCACCAGGTTAGGGGAGTTTCTTTTATTATTTCTTCAGGTAGGTTTTCAATTCCTTGCTCTCTTTTTTCTCCTTCTGGTAACCCTGTGATATGAATGTTAGTATGCTTGATGCTGTTCCCGAGGCCCCTTAAACTTTCCTCATTTTTTTGGATTCTTTTTTCTTTTTGCTGTCCTGATTGGGTGTTTTCTCCTACCTTATCTTCAAATTGCTGATTCAGTCCTCTGCTTTATCAAATCTGTTGATTCCCTGTAATGTATTCTTCATTTCTGTTATTGTAGCCTTTATTTCTGACTGGTTCTTTTTTTATGTTTCCTATCTCTTTGTTTAAGCTCTCCCTGAGATCATTGAGCACCCTAATACCATTGTTTGGAACTCTGCATCTGGTGGATTGCTTGTCTCCATTTTGCTTAGTTCTTTTTCTGGAGCTTTGTTCTGTTCTTTCATTTTGGACATGTTTCTTTGTCTTCCTATTTTGGCTACCTCCCTGTGTTTGTTTCTGTGTAGTAGGTAGGGCTGCAATGTCTCCTTAGTAGAGTGGGCTTACATAGTAGGTGTGCTGTGGGGTTCAGTGGCATAGTGTTCCTGGTTACCTGAACTGCACACACCAAGTGTGTTCCTTGTGTGGGTTGTGTGTGCCTTTCTGTTGTAGTTGAGTCTTGGTTGCTGTTTACATGTCAGTGGGAGGGATGACCCTTGGGCTTATTGGTTGTGAGGACTGGCCATGACTACAGTGGAGGAATTATGGTGCAGGGGCTGACTCTACAGAGCAGGATCTGCCTCAGCAGGGCTCTATTTCTTTCATTGTGGATATTTATTTCCAGGTTTTTGCTAATACAAACGATTATTATAAAATTTCCTGACTGAAAAATTATACACAAAATTACATGTGGTGTCTTGAATACATTCACAAATGATTTTGTTTATCCATGTACATTGTTGATTCTTCTGGAATTTATTTGGATATAAGGAGTGCATTAAGAATCCATCTTTTGGTCTGGCTGAGTGGCTTGATGGTTAAGAGCTGGCTTGGGACGCCAGAGGGCCCCGGTTCGGATCCCACATATGAGGGCCAGTGACACTGCCCTCCACAGCTAAGATGCTGAACAACAGCTCAACCTGGAGCTGGGCTGCCATGAGTCACCCGCAATGGCGTAGGCTGCAGCCCCTGCTATAGTGGGTTGCCATGGGCTACTGTGTGTAGCCAGCAGCCAGCGTGAGCAGCCAGCAGCTGCTGTGAGCGGCCATCGAGAAGCCAGTGACTGATCTGCCTCACCTGGGAAGAGTGCAATGATGGTGCCAACTTGGGCCAGTGAAGCAACGTCCTCCACAACTAGACTGAAAACAAAATGACAGCAACCTGTCTGTTCTCCTTCCCCCAATTCCCCAGTGCTGTTCCCATCCCCCCAATTCCCCAGTAAAAATCTTAAAAGAAAAAAAAAAGAATCCATCTTTTTTCCCCAAAAAATTAGCCAACATTTTTTATAATCTTTCTAAACATTCTATCTTTTCCCCCAATGACATTATAAAATTGTCATTTCTCTATATTGATATACATATTATCTGTTACAAAATAAATTGCTATAAAACTCTGGATGGGAAATTCACAAATATGATTCTTCACCCAGAAAAATAAATAATCAAGAAGAGTTACCCATGAGGGATAGCTGATGTCAGAACAACTCTCTTTTAGGAAGCAACTAGTAAAGTTGGATTAAATTCAGAAAAGCAGGTGTTGAAATGAATTGACAAGAAACCACAGCATTTAAGACTTAAAGTAACAAGATACAACAAAATTGCTTCTTGAAAACACTTATAAAATTGGTAACTCCCTCACAGATTTATCAGAAAGAAAAAACATGAATTATCACTATTAGGGAGAAAAGACATAACTACAGACATAAAGATACTGAAGAATCTTATGAACAACTGTATGTCAGTAAATATGGAAATTTAGACAGAATGACAAACACAGCTCAAAGACTAATGCAGAAATGAATAGAAAATCTGACTAAGGCTATATGTATTAGAATAATTGTATCTTTAGTTAAAAATATTTCTGCAAAGAAACACCAAGCCTAGAATTCTTCTACGCATTTAAGGAAAAGAATAAGAACCAGGTTTGTGAAATGTCAGTAACTATAACAATAAAATCTGGTAAAGATGATACAAGAAAGGACAATTATTATATAAGCCAGTCATTTGTCATATGAACACAAAAATCATAAAATACAATATTAGAAAATTAAATCCATATTTTAAAAAAGGAATTGAAGGGACCATCTTTTATCTGTTGAAGAGTTTCTATGAATTTAGTGGAGATATATTGAAAGTTTTCCCTTTGAGATTGGGAATAAGACAAAGATGCCCCACCACCACTTCTATTCTGTAATGTGCCAGAGGTCCTAACAAGTGCAAGATGCAAAATGTGTGATGACTGGAAAGGAAAACAAAACTATCCTTATTTGAAAATGCATGATTGTGAAAATCCAAAAGAATCTACCAATAAACTATAAGAATTATAAATAAATTTAGGAAGGACCTGAATACAAGATCAATTTAAAAATTAATTGTATATGTGTATCTAGCAACAAACAATTAGAAAATAAACTGAGAAGTGTGCTATTTACAATAGCAACAAATAACATCAAGTATCTAGGAAAAAAATCAAATCTAACCTAAGATGCACAAAATCTTTATAAAGATATTCTGAGGGAAATTCAAGAAAGCCAAAATAGTTATAAGAATATACTATTTAAAATAGATTCAAAATTTCAGTACTGTAAAGATGTGCATTCTATCCAAATTTATCTATACATTTAATGGAATTCCAACTAAAATGCAGTAAATTTTTATGGACATGGAAAAAGCTAATTCCTAAGTTCAAATGGCAATGTCAAGAGGCAAAAATGTGGATTAAAAAAACAGCACTAAAAACAAGTGTCCGCAAGACTATATAAATCAAATTGAAATGCTGATGGGAGTGCAAACTGGTACCACCACTTTGGAAAACTGCTTGGCACTAATATCCCAATAATTCTACAAAAATGCAAACGTGTATTTATAGCAGCAAAATTCATCATAGCCCCAAAATGGAAATAACCCAAATGTCTATCAGTAATGGAATAAATAAATAAATTGTGATATATTCATATAATGAAAAAAACAAGCTATTTCTACATACAACATGAAGAATCTCACAATCTCACATCTTGAGTAAAAGATGAGTAAAAATATGAAATAGTGTATATTGTCTGATTCCATTCATATAAAACAAAAAAAAAGGAAAGTTAATTTGTGATGATAGAAGGGCAAGTAGTATGTAGTTGCATTGAGTTGTGGAGATATAACTGGGAAGGAAAGCAAGAGTAATTCTGGAGTGTTAGTAATATTCTGTTTTACAATCTTAAATGGTAAACATATGATTTACTCACTTTTCTGAGCGATTAAGCATCAATAAAAACATTTTTTAAACATGCAAAAATAACCAGAAAAATTCCGAAGAATAAGGGAACAGTCTATATCTATGGAATTTTACAATGTATTATGTATCTACATTAGTTAAAAAGAATGTGGTATTGGTACAGGAATAGATAATAATAGGAAAAAAGAGCAGGTTCAGAAGTGGACCTAAAATCAAATTTTTATACAATGCATATGTAAAGAGTTACTTGTAATTTTGGTCAGTATTGGATGTCAATAAAGTATTGGGTTGGCGGAAAAGTCATGATGCATGTTTGCAACAGATGGCACTAGTTCATTTTTGGAAGTACTAAAGTCATTCGCATCTATGTTATTGCTATGTCATTTGACAGCTGACAGTTTTAGCTTTATTCTAAAAAAATGAGCGATTTGGTTGAGTTTTGGAGATTTTACAAGTTGAAGATGGAAGACCAAACTGTGCATTTTCACTAAATTTTACTATTTTACTTCCATAAAGGGAAGAACGCGCATCAAGCTTGTGAAAAGTTGCATAAAGTTTATGGTGACAATGCTCTACAAGAACGTCAGTGCCAACGATGGTTCATGAAATTCCATGCTGGTGATTTTGATCTCAACAACGCTCCTCGGTCACGGAGGCCCCCCGAGGTTGATGATGACAAAATAAAGGCATTGATCGAGTCAAACCCACGTGACATGACACAAGAGATTGCAGAGACATTGAACATCCATCATTCAAGCATTCACAACCACCTGAAGAAGCTGGGATACATAAACAAGCTCGATATTTGGGCTCCGCATGAACTCAAAGAAGTTCATTTGATGGCACGTATAAACATCTGCAATATGCTCATTAAATGTGAGGAAAACGATCCTGTTTCAAAACGACTGATAACTGGTGATGAGAAGTGGATTGTTTACAACAGTGTGGTGTGCAAACGATCGTGGTCCCGAAGTGATGATTTACCTCAAACGATATCGAAATCAGACATTCATCAGAGGAAGGTTATGCTTTCAGTGTGGTGGGATTTTAAAGGTGTTGTGTTTTTTGAGCTCCTACCAAGGAACCAAACGATCAATTCGAAGATGAACTGTCGGCAATTGGACAGTTTGAATGAATCCATCGTCCAGAAATGTCCAGAGCTTGTTAATTGTAAAGGAGTTGTGTTCCATCGTGACAATGCAAGACCACACACATTTGATCACCCATCAAAAATTATTGGAGCATGGATGGGATGTGTTGCCACACCCACCATACTCACCTGACCTTGTGCTGTCAGACTTCCAGTTGCTTCGCTCTCTTCAAAACTCCTTGCGTAGTATAACGTTCAATTCAGATGAGGCTCTAAATTAGAACCTTGTTCAGTTTTTTGCCCATAAAGACAGATCCTTCTATGAACGAGGAATTACGAAGCTCACTAAAAGATGGCAAAAGGTTATCAAACAAAACGGGCAATATATCATTGATTGATCTTTGTTCTTTATATAAATAAATGACCTTTGAAAAACATAGACAAAATACGTCATGACTTTTTTGACAACCCAATAAGTGATTAAACATAATTAAAATGCTGAATTATCCAAAGGAAGAAAATCTCTGGAAATAACTGAAATGCCCATCAATAGATGACTGGATAAAGAAATTGTGGTACATTTATACAATGGAGTATTACTCTGCCATAAAAAAATGAAATCTTACCATTAGCAACAACATGGATGGACCTAGCAGATATTAGGCTAAGTGAAATAAGTCAGACTGAGAAAGACAAATACCATATCTCACTTATACGTAAAATCTAAAGAACAGAATAAATGAGCAGACAAAACAGAAATAGACTCATAGATGCGGACGAACAAGCTGGTGTTTGCTACATAGGAGGAGGGTTGGGGGGATGGGTAAGAAAGGTGAAAGGATTAAGTACAAATTGGTAGTCACAAAATAGTCTTGGAGATGAGAAATACAGTATGGGGGAATATAGTCAAGAATGTTGTAAAAACTATGTATGATGTCAGATGGGTACTACCAGACTTATGAGGGAGGTGCGGTGGAATCACTGCATAAATTATATAAATGCCTAACCACTGCACTGTACACCTCAAATTAATATAAATTGATATTGACTATCAATAGTTGCAGGATGTGAAGTACAGCATAGGGAATATAGTCAATGGTATTGTAATAGCTATGTACAGTGTCAGATGGGTAGTAGATTTGTTTGTACACCTGAAACTAATAAAAATAAATAAAAGAGAAAAAAACAAAGGAAGAAAATCTCTAAAACAAATATTTAATACCATCAGTCCCCATGTAAAATGTATAGGACAGATTTCCATTGTATCTCAACAACCAATGGAAAAAAAATGACTTTATCCATATACTTTTTTCCACCTTTAAGGTGAGTAATAGATCAAAACTGGGTGGTGGTGGTGGTAGTGGCAGGGATAACAGACTTGTTACTCACAGAAAAAAGTAAAAATTGACCACACATCATTTTGTTTATCATCTATAATTGAGTCAGAGAGGTGTTTTGTTTTGTTAAACTGGTGCAGGATTATAAAGGAGTTTGTATTATTAAGTGATAGAAACCCTACCTCAAGTCAAAAAGTGGTTTCTTGGTCTCTTTAATTCAAAAGTCTGAGGGACTTTGCCTTGGGAGAGGTTGAATACAGAAGATTAAATGGTGTCATCAGGACATGGCTTCTCCCTCAGATGGCTATTTCCCCTGTGATCACAAGATGGCTAGCAGCAGCTCTCTAAACTGCATGCTACTAAATTCAATACCATGAAAAGTTGGGTGTCTTTGTCCCAACATCCCCTGAAAAGGCCTCATTGTTTTCTTTTGTTTTGTTTTGTTTGCCTTAAATGAATCATACCAAACACACTGAATTTAGCATGCTGGCTGGAGAAATACATGATTTGTGTAGTGTAGTACTAAATCACACATCCCATATCTGAGCTATGGGGCTGAGAGTGGGGAAGGAGATGGACCCCAAAGGGAAATGGAGATGTGACCACCAGGAAGAGGCCTCTAGACTGCAAAATATCCCCTTTTAAGTCCAGTTGGAATGGGGGCAGGAGAAGAGGCCCGATGAATTTAACCTTGGCTTATGTCTATTAATGTTAAAAACTGGATAGCTGCCATGATGTGAATGTTTGTGCCTACCCCTCCCCCCCCCAATTCAGATGTTGAAGCCCTAACCCTCAATGTAATGGTATGCGGAGGTGGGGCATTTGGAGAGTGATTAGGTCATAAGGGTTGAGCCCTCAAGAAGGGGATCGGTGCTCTTATAAGAAGAGACACAAGAAGGATGACCTCTTTGTCCGCTGTTTGAGAATATAGAAAGTAGGCTGCTGTTTGCAAACCAAGAGGAAGGCCCTCACCAGAACCAAATCACCTGGCACCCTGGTGTTGGCCTTCCCAACCTCCAGAGCTGTGAGCAATACATTTCTATTGTTTAAGCTACTCAGTCTATAGTATTTTGTTATGGCAGCCCGAGCAGATTAAGACAGCCAAATCTCACTTCTTGAAAAAGTAAAGATTTAATGAGGTAGAAAATTGTTCCCCATCCCCTATATTTTCCCTTTATATTTTCAAGTTTTCTGTGGCTATCTGGGTGACAGTGTTTGCTGAGATGAGCTGGCCTAGAATGTGAAACGAGTTCTCAAAATAACTGATGATTGCTGCCACTGCACAAAGACCGTCTTGTGCCACAGGAGCTGTATCTTTTCAAATCCTTTCTTTCTATTATTGGTTTTAAATAATGTTTCTGACAAGATTCCATTTTTCTTTCTGTCAACTGTCAGCAAACAGGTATTGGGCATTATTTGTAAGGCTGTAAATACATTACATGGGGGAAAAAATGAGTTCTTAAAAAGCCAAGAGAAGTGCCTACAGAGACATTTACCTAACGTGATATTTACGTAGGTCTGAGAAGGGAGTTTCAGAAAGCTCCAAATGAAACGTGTGGAATGTAAACTAAAGTCTCTTCCAAATCTGCTTCAGCTGCAGCCCCTGGACACATTTCCCTTTTATTTCTAATCTAGAAGTTGGAGAACTTTTTTCTTGGTCAAATCGAATTGTTTAGCTAATGATCTAAGAATAATTCTAGGGAGCACTCGTCAGCATAGATGTTATTACTCCATTCCTCTGACTGAATTAGATGTATCTATTGTGTTCTTGCTGAATAAACTGATCCATGGGATTAATCATCTTCTTTTTACCAGCTAGAAATTCTAGACATTTAATGAATATACCTACATCAATCAACGTAATGAGTCTCATTGTCTGGGGTTTGAAATATACTGATCATTCTAATCTTGAAATATAGTCGACATTCATCCTTATTCCAAGTTTCCAGGTTCATCCCTCCTGCCTGCCTAAAGAAGATAATTTAGCTGAAGCTTTTTTAAATGTGGTTCTTCAGGTTCTGGGAACTCAAATGCACCTAATGGGTAATGTGCAAAAGGGTCTAAACAATCTTTAGTTTGTTTACTACTACACCATAAGCAAATCACATAGTTTCAGTTTCTATAATGGAATTTCTGTCAACCCAGGAGGAATATTCCATGGAGGACCATGCAGGTTAATTTTACCCAAGGGTATCTGCGGCAGCCTTGCATTAGAAAGGAGTGTGGGGTGTTAACATGGTTGCAGCATCTGTCCCTGGGTAGAGAGCCATGGTAGTGTCATCTGGCCTGACAAGACAGGCAGAGGCCCCTGTGCCCCGCCTCCTCCCCACCACACACACCCAGCCCTGAAGCTAAGCACAAGGCCAGTGGGTTGGGCTTCCTAGATACAGGAGGACCATCAGTCATCAAATATAGTTACAGGTTACTAAGTGGAGCAAACCCAAGTCATAATTAATGGTTTTTGGTTTCTGTTTGTTTTCAGTTGTTTGAATTTATGAACTTCTTGGCTGAGAACGTCATCTTCTGCTACATGGGCCTGGCGCTGTTCACATTCCAGAATCATATATTTAATGCTCTTTTTATACTTGGAGCATTTGTATCCTTTGAAATATTAAATATGGGGTGATGAGGGAAGAAAACAAACTACTTACTTTTACTCATTATTCTGTTAAATTGTTCAAGTCATTTCCTCAGGTTTACTGTGGGGCTCAAATTTAAGGCAGATGTGTAATGCCTAGCTAGGAGGGAAAAGAATCCTAAGAAACTGGGCCTTTAGTAAATGCTTATGTTTCCAGATAAGAAGTTTGGGATCTGCTGGGGGAAATAAAGGGGAAAACCTAAAGGAGAATGACATTTTTTGAATATTCACAATATGTTTAAAATTATAAATCATTTCCATAAAAATATGTCAATCCATCCTTTATAAATAAATGTATTTAATCTGCATTAGCAAGTATCAGAAGACAGTCAGGATTATTAATCTTTAAAAATACTTTCATTATAAGATGGTAAAATCTTCTTTCCAGTAAGGACTTTGAAAGTAGGATATATAGAATAAAAATCGGATGAAATTAGCATGATGGATGTGCTTTCAATATTTTAAATATTGTGGATGTGTAAGTTTATTTTAATAAGATAACCCTTTCCTATAAAGAGAATAACAGATAAAATCTAGACATCACTTTTAATGTGAAGGACTTTTCTAGCTCTAGGCCTGGGGTATAGGCCTTCCCAGTGGGAATGGATGTCTGTACACAAGCATACTGAGGTGCTAAGGATGTTCCCACGGACAGTCAGCAGCTGTTATCCTTCTTTCCACTTGGAGAATGGACAGACAGATGCCCCCTCAGCTACAAGCAGGTGCTCTTACAGCCAAGAGAGCGACCCCCCTCTGTAAGCCCCATTCTAACTACGCATTTATGCTTGCCTCCTGTTCTCTCCTCACAGAGCTCTCAGCTGACTCTCCAATTTCACCCCAAAGCTGGAGCTTAGAAGGAAGCTCCCTCCTCACAAATAACTCCATCCCATCTGAGGGGGAACTAAAATAGACGGGCTATTGGGAAAGGAGTTCAGCATGACAAGAGGAGGGTGAAGACGACCACCAATATTTTCATAGATTTAACCTAAAAGTTTGGATTTAGTAAAATGCCCCTGAAAGTGTCAGTTGCATTATACGTTTAGAAAAGCAATCCCTCTCAAAATTAAATCTAGTAGAAGGAAAAAATAAGTGAAGCTTGCTAGAGACGGGGAATATAAACTGATGGTAAGTGAGGTGGTAATCATGAGAGAAGTACATTTATCCTTTCTGAAGTGCTGCTTGAGAAGCTAATGCCGGCCGCTGAATGGTCTCTGCCTCAAATTTTGCAGCAAAATTGAACATAGAGTCAGTCATCAGCAACATAAATGTAATGAGAATATTTACAGTGATTGAAATGGTATTGGGTTAACAATTGTAAACCAAATATAGATTCAAAGAAATGCAGAGTCCTCTATTATTTCTGGAAAGGAACTGACATTGAAAGATGAATTTTGGAAGCAAATTGGACATACGAGTATATGTCTGGACATGTGTATCCCTGTTTTCTGAGTCATAATATAGAGAAACCTAAAGACATAATAATTAAAGCCCGAGAACTTGCCCGCTCACTGCATCACCATTTTCCTCAATGTGTCCCCGTGCCTCTCTCCAGCTAGCAATCTTTGTGGCCAGAGCCTGCAACATATATCCCCTCTCCTTCCTCCTGAATCTGGGCCGAAAACAAAAGATCCCCTGGAACTTTCAGCACATGATGATGTTTTCAGGTATGTGGACTGTATTAGATGTCAGTGCTGCTGTTCTCACACTCTCACAGGACCACAGGACGTGCAAAACCACGAGAAGGCTTGGAGGCCTTCTGGGGAAGTGCAATTTCTCTTTACCCCATTGTTCCTAGCACCTTGCTGATACTCTGTAAACTCTGAGCAACAGTGAGATTCCTCTTTCCAGAAGGAAAATGAGATTAAAGGAAATCTTGTTGGGATGGCCTCAAGGTACAGTATCTGTTAGAAAATGGCCTGGAGCCGGTATTGGACTTTTCCCTGACCTATTTCAGATCAGTTTTCATATTGGGGAATTTGCATGATCATGAAGGTAAGTAGTCTGTAAATGGTGCCATCCTTGTCCAGTGTTAAGGCTCCTTCTTCTTAAGTATGCTAAGCTCCAGCAGCTTCTCATGGTTAACACAAAAGCAGATCATGTCTAAGTATGCTCAGTTATTAGTGAAGAAAACAAGTATTAATTGCACACTCCACAAGTGCCAAGAGCAGTTCCAGGCACTGGGGGATGAAATTGACAAAGTCTCTGCTCTCGGGAAGCTTATGTTCTACATGCTTAAACCATTCCTGAAGCCTCCTTTTCTGAAAGGAAGTAAACCAAATGAATCTGTTGACCCTGAACCACTTTGGGCATTGTGGTTTCTTTCTATTCAGTTAACATCCCCAACATTAGTCTTTCCTGCTCGGAGACCTTTCCCCTTATATGTCTTCTGTGTGTGTATCCACTTACATCAACTTAGAGGCTGTTCATGAGGAGATATGTAAGAGCAAAATAAACAAAGAAACTTCTCTCAGGATAGAGCAAACAAAGAAAATTTGGGGTTTACAGGAGGACACTGAAAAAAGTGAGAGAAACTATCGTTTATTGAATATCTACTATTTGCTACTCACTATAGATCAATCCTATGACATAGATATTAACCCATTTTTCAGGTGGAGGAACTGATGTTCAAGATCTCAAAGAGGTTAAGTAACTTGGCTAAGGACTCAATCATTCCTGAACTAAGTGGGCCTGTGAGACTCCACTTTAAACCCAACCAAGGGTCTGAAAATGCACATTTTTAGAAGTAGTATTAGGAATAAAAGCCTTGTTTCACTTTCAGTTTCATTTTAGCCTGTTCCACACAATGAAGGGTGGCAGCTCCCAGGTTGAGAATGAGGTGTTTAATAAAGACCAGGCAAATGGAGATCCAGAGTTAAAAGCTGTCCTTCTGGAGGCCATGGTAGTGCTTCCCTATTTTCCAGACACGCCAGAGTGAGAGTCATGAAGAGAAGTTGGACTGACAGGTGGCCTTTCACCTAGAGCAGCAATGAACTTTGGTGATGAGCTCACTTCTTCTATGGGAAAGCAAAACCGCAGATTTGTTCCCTTATAAATAGGAAGTTAGCACAGGGTTGTGTTTCTGAAAAGCATTTCTAGGAGGTGGAAAGTACTCTGCCTTCTCTCCCATGAAAACATCAGTAGTTTTATTCTGGAGAGTAATGGCTTATTTTTAAAACTGGATATTCTATTTTAAACACTGTTTTACTTTACAAAGAATACTTTGAGGAAAGTGTAGGGTTTTAGATAGCCATATCGAGATGTGAAGTATCTGCCCGAATGGCCACCTGGCTTGGTGATTTCTCCAGGGTTGGGTCTCTTCTGTGTTCGCTTAGCTATAGAATTGGGGCTGCTTTAAAAACTGAGGCCAATAATAAGGTGTGTACAATCGGGGGACTTGAGGAAGCCTGGAATTTGATGATATCTTTATGATATTCTAAAGCAGGAGTCAGCAAACTATGGACTTTCAACCGATTCTAGCCCGTGCCACTTTTGTAAATAAAGTTGAAACACAGGTAGACCCCTTCTTTTACACATTGTCCATGGCTGCTTTTGCACTAGAGGAACAGAGTTGAGTTTGTTGTAACAGAAACCATATGGTCCACAAAACCTAAAAAATTTACTTTGTTGCCCTGTTCTAAAGCATCTTCACTCTCTAGAAGGAAAAGAATAACCCCATCCCATTAACGAGGTTAACATTATTAGTTTGAGTGGTATGCTATTCAGCTACTTCTATCTTTAAAAAGACCATCATGCCAAAATTTCAGGGCACTTACGTACATATGACTATGATGTTCAGAGAATGACACCCATTGTCTTCCACGTTGAGCATCGATGCCATCTGCCAGTCATCGAGTCACAGACAGTTAGCAGTTTAGCAGCGTAGCCTCCAGGCCACAGTCATGTTGGGCCAAAATGAGCTTCTGTTTATAGATTTGATTGGATTTTGTACACTTTTCACATTGAAATGAATCTGAACAACAAAGAGTTGGGGTTACTTCTTCATATTTTTTTGTAAATTATTGTTATTGTGAAACACATTTTTTAGATTAGTTTCAGCTGTACAACACAGTGCACTAGCTATACTTTTTACCCCTCGAGGTGACAATCCCCTTCCCCCAATCTGCCACCCCACTTCCCAACCCAATATCACACATATCTATTACAATTGCCTTGACTCCACTCCCACACTATACTCCACGTCCCATGACTATATATACATATATATATATATATATATATATATATAT
>NW_017731620.1:1524069-1606698 GCF_001890085.2 Hipposideros armiger | reverse complement strand
AATATTATACAACATCAGCTTCAGGTGTACAGTGCAGTGATCAAGCCTCTACCCCATCTATGATGCGGTCTCCCTAGCAAGACATGTGACCACCTGACACCCTACAAAATATTTACATTATTAATTATATTCCTCGAGCTGTCTTTCATGTCCCTGTGGCAATATTGTAGTTATGTATTCCCCTCCCCCTTCTCCCTCATCCCCACCCCCTCCCAACTAGCAGCCATCAGTTGTTCTTCTATATCTCTGAGACCACTTCTGTTTACTTTGCTTGTTCATTTAGTTTTTTAGATTCCACATATAAGTGAAATCATATGGTATTTGTCTTTCTCCAACTGACTTATTTCACTTAACATAATAGTCTCTAAGTCCATCCATATCGTCCCAAGTGGTACAATTTCATTCTTCTTTATAGCAGAGTAATACTCCATTGTATATATGTACCACAGTTTCTTAATCCAGTCATTTATCGATGGGCATTTCGGTAGTTTCCAAGTCTTGGCTATTGTGAATAGCACTGTAATAAACATAGGGATACATATAATTTTTCAAATTAGCATCTTGGGTTTCTCTGGATAGATACCCAAGAGTGGAATGGCTGGGTTATACGGTAGTTCCATTTACAGTTTTTTGAGATACCTACATACTGATTTCCATAATGGCTGCACCAATCTGCAGTCCCACCTACAGTGCACCAGGGTACCCTTTTCTCCACAGCCTCGCCAGCACTTATTGTTTGTTGATTTATTGATGATAGCCATTCTGACCAGAGTGAAGTGGTATCTCATTGTGGTTTTTATTTGCATTTCCCTAATGATTAGTGATGTTAAACATTTTTTCAAAAGCCTGTTGGCCATCTGTATGTCCTCTTTAGATAAATGCCCCTTCATATCCTCTGCCCATTTTTTAATTGGGTTGTTTGGTTTTTTTGGTTTTCAGTTGAGTGAATGTTTTATAAATTTTTGTTATTAACCTCTTATCAGATATATAATTGGCAAATATCTTCTCCCATTCAGTAGGCTGCCTTTTTTTTATTGATGGTTTCCTTTGCTGTGAAAAAACTTTTAAGTTTGATGTAATCCCATGTGTTTGTTTTTTCTTTTATTTCCCTTGCCCGAGGGATTATCTCAGTAAAAATATTATTCAAGGTAATGTCTGCAAATTTACTTCCTATTTTTTCTTCTAGGAGTTTTATTGTTTTAGGTCTTACATTTAATTCTTTAATCCATTTTGAATTTGTTCTTGTGTATGGTGTAAGTAGGTGATCCATTTTCATTTTTTTGCACATGTCAGTCCAATTTTCCCAGCACCATTTATTAAATAGACTATCTTTACTCCAATGTAAATTCTTGCTTCCATTGTCATAGATTAAATGACCGTATATGGATGGTTTATTTCTGGGCTATCTATTCTGTTCCATTGATCTATATGTCTGTTTTGATGCCAGTACCATACTGTTTTGATTACTGTAGTATGTAGCCTTTTAGTATGATTTGATGTCGGGTAGCGTGATGCCTCCCACTTTGTTCTTATTTCGCAAGATTGCTGTGGCTATTCAGGGTCTTTTATGGCTCCATATAAATTTTCGGATTATGTATTCTATTTCTGAGAAAAATGTTCTTGGTAGTTTGATAGGAATTGCATTGAATCTATATATTGTCTTAGGTAGTATTGACATTTTAACTACATTAATTCTTCCTATCCATGAACATGGTATGTATTTCCATTTACTTGTATCTTCTTTGATTTCTATCTTCAACGTCTTATAATTTTCTGAGTACAGGTCTTTTACTTCTTTGGTTAAATTTATTCCTAGGTATTTTATTGTTTTTGAAGTAATTGTAAATGGGATTGATTTCCAGATTTCTTCGCTGATAGTTTATTATTGGTGTATACAAATGCAACTGATTTCTAAATGTTAATGTTGCATCCTGCTACCCTACTAAATTCATTTATCAGATCTAACAGTTTTTTGGTGGAGTCTTTGGGATTCTCTATATATAGTATCATGTCATCTGCATATAATGACAATTTTACTTCCTCCTTTCCAATTTGGATGCCTTTTATTTCCTTTTCTTGTCTGATTGCTGTAGCCAGAACTTCCACAAGTATGTTGAATAGAAGTGGTGAGCGTGGGCAGCCGTGTCTTGTTCCTGATTTTAAAGGGAAAGCTTTTAGCCTTTCCCCATTGATTACGATGTTTGCTGTGGGCATATCATATATGGCCTTTATTATGTTGAGATATAATCCCACTATTCCCACTTTGCTAAGAGTTTTTATCATAAATGGTTGCTGGATTTTGTCAAATGCTTTTTCTGCATCTATTGATATAATCATATGATTTTTATTTTTCATTCTGTTAATGTGATGTATTACGTTAATTGATTTGCGGATATTGAACCAACCTTGCATACCAGGAATGAATCCCACATGATCGTGGTGTAAGATCTTTTTAATGTGATGCTGAATTCAGTTTGCTAGTATTTTGTTGAGGATTTTTGCATCTACGTTCATTAGGGATATCAGCCTGTAGTTTTCCTTTTTTGTAATATCTTTGTCTGATTTTGGGATCAGAGTAATAGTGGCCTCATAAAATGTGCTTGGGAGCCTTCCCTCCTTCTGTACTTTTTGGGTTAGTTTGAGGAGAATAGGTATTAATTCTTTTTTGAATGTTTTGTAAAATTCGCCTGTGAAGCCATCTGGTCGAGGACTTTTGTTTGTTGGAGGCTTGTTGATTACTGACTCAATTTCTTTAGTAGTAATCAGTCTGTTCAGAGTTTCTGTTTCTTCTTGGTTCGGACTTGGTAGATTGTAAGCTTCTAGAAATTTATCCATTTCTTCCAGAATGTCGAATTTGTTGGCATACATTTGGACCTGTTTGGGTTCAGCTTGTTTGGAACTCTCTGCACTTCCTGGGATTGTATGTCGATTTCCTTCACCAGTGTAGGGAAGTTCTCAGTCATTATTTCTTCACATACATTCTCGATCCCTTGCTTCTTCTCTTCTCCTTCTGGTATTCCTATGATGAGAATGTTGTTGCGCTTGATGTTGTCCCACAGGTCTCTTAAACTATTTTCATTGTTTATTATTCTTTTTTCTTTTTGTTGTTCCATCTGGGTGATTTCTGCTATTTTGTCTCCTAAATCACTGATTCAATCCTCTGCTTCATGTAATCTCCTGGTGATTCCTTCAAGTGTGTTCTTCATTTCAGTTATTGTATTCTTTAGTTCTACCTGGTTGTTTTTTTATGATTTCTGTATCCTTCTTTATGTCCTCCCTAAGTTTCTTGAATGTTCTTATCATCAGTGTTCTAAACTCTGTCTCTGAAAGGTTGGATAGTTCTGTTTCATTTAGTTCCATTTCTAGAGGTTTCTTCTGATCTTTTACTTGGGATTTGTTTCTTTGTTTCTTCATTCTGGCTGTCACTCTGATTGCTTTGATGTATTAGATCACCTAGAAAGAAAAGAAAAAAAGAGTGGAAAAAAAAAAGGAAAAAGAAAAAAAAGAAAAAAGGGGGGAAGAGGCTCTCCGCCCACTTTAATCTGCAGACCACTTGCTCAGCAATAGAGAGATTCTAGGTGACTCAGCACCAGCTCCTGGGGGAAAGGGCTCAGTGCGTCATGCACAGACTTACCTCTAGACTTGAAGTAAGCTTCCCACAATTAGTTGCTGTGTGCTCTGGAACCATGCTCACCACCAAAACTCCTCACAGGTTGTTGCAGTCTGTCTGCTCCTGCAAAAAACCCTCTGTGGCCTGTGAAGGTAGGGGCCAGAACCCAGGGGCTCAGGGTGCCCCTGGCAACACAGCTCTAAGTGGGCAGGGCAGACCCCCAAAGCACCACAGGATGTGGTCAGTGGCCCCCACCAAGTCAGAGCAGCATGCACTCCTGCATCAGCAGCCAGCCCACACAAACTTGCCTGGAAAGCCCTGGCCGAATCACGGAGGCACACAGCTCACAGCCCTACACTCCCAGGAAAACTCCCAGTCTCAGCCTGTCCCAATCAGCTGCTTGAAGATCAGGCCAAGCAGCCCGACAGAGAATTGCCACCCAGGCAACTGCACGCGCAATGCGGAAATCGGGGACCTAAGACAAGTCGCGCACTCCCGGGTCTCAATAAGCAGTCTGTTGGAGTTGGAGCGCGCCTGGCAGGTGTTTCCCTGGCTACAGCGCACAAGCAGTGCAGAGGGTGGGGATCCAAGGCCACATGCACACACAAGCACGCGCACAAGCACGCACACACACACTCCTATGCCAATTCCAGCAGACCAATGCAGTCCCAGACCTGAGCCTCTGTGGGAGGGCCCAGCCCTGAAAAAATGGTGGCCTCCTGTGCACTACTCATGTAGTGCACACCAGGGGAGCAATGGCCCCAAAAACCTCTAGCTCACGTGCCAAAGGCACTCAGTTCAGTCCTTCTCACAGGTTCCTGGGCCCCACTCACAAAGCTACTCCCTCCACCAGGAACCTGGTAAGTGTTCACCAGCGAGCGAGTCAGTTTGCCAGCTCCACTGGTTCTCCAGCTGCCCTCAGCCTCACCAAGTTGAGCAAAGAGAGTCCTCACTATTTTCTACTTCCAGCTATCATAGAACTCCTCTTCCCGGCAAAGTAACTCTGGGCTGGTGAGCGCGGTGTGGGGCCGGAGGGTCTCCCCCCCAACCGGAGAAGCCTCCCCACCGCTGAGGTGTCCCTCATGGGGTTTGCCCTCTCTCGTCTCCACCCCTCCTACCAGACTCTACGTGGCCTCCTCTTTAAGTCCTTTGTTTAGCGGTTCTGCTCATCTAGGGTCCAGGGAACTTCCGAGGTTGAATATCTTATAAATTATTCGTAATTTTGTTGTGATCCTGGGAGGCAGTCTGCACAGAGTCTGTCTATTCTACCATCTTACCGGAAGTCTCACTTCTTCATGTTTTTAATGCCATTTTTATTACAAGCTAATAATATTGATGACATTCCCTCCTATGGGGGAAAGAACACTGGATTTTGCACTTAAAAAGCTGTCTTCTTAACTTTAAAATGAGGAGATGCAACATTGCATTGTTGTGTAATGGAATCATAGATGCTCAACTCAAAAATCACTTTACCTTGATTAGCAATGTTTTGAGATCCATAGTCAGGGAAAAGCAAGATAGGTAAGTTGGTCTATTTTGCAGAGAGAGAGAGAGAGAGAGAGAGAGAGAGAGAGAGAGAGATGGAGAGGTTGGGTATCTTGCTCACAATCTCATGACAAATTACAGATAAAATTGAAACTTGAACCCAAGCTTTTTGACTTTGAATTTAGAGTCTCTCATCCACATGACAATACTTCAAATTTACCCTCAAGGTCATGAGATCAAAAGTTAAATGAAAACCATGCTGTCCCTATCCCAGGCCAACCCCAGCATGTCTAACATTTCCCTCATGCAAACCCAACTCCATCCAGTTCACAACAAACCAAACATGCGGGCAACGTCCCTTCTGGCCATTGGTTCTGGTTGTAGACTGCACTCACTGACCCCATCAGAGTGGAGGAAGTATCAGGTGAGTTCACTATCTTCAGAGTAGTATTTTTCTTCAAAAGAGAATGCTCCAGACTGAACTTTGGTTTTCTGCATGAATTCTGATATGCAGATCCTTACTTAGGACCTACAGTGTTAAATGTATTTGTTAGGAAATAAAGAATTTAAAAGGTCAACTTAAGGTAACATTATCCAGAGGACAAGGTAAAGAAGCAGATTAAAGAACACACTGTCTAGCTTTTTCTGGGTGTGTGAGAACAACATCTGCTGAAACCAGAAGAAAAAGCCTTTCCATTTAAAGAATATTTGCTCTATAATATAATCTGATATTCTTACCTTTGCCTAGAGTGGTTTTGGTCATCCAATAAGAAGGATGATGTTGATAGCCTTCTTTTAGAATATAGTCCATGCTTCACTAATAAATTTAAATTGAAGCTTTCTTTACATAGCTCAAAACATTTCCAGAGTCCTTTGGGAAAGATATACAACAATGCCTTTTCATTTATAGTGCGAGTATGAATTTACTTACACATGCACTCACTCATAGTCATGCATAGCTATTCATTCAGCAGATATTCACTGACGCCGCTTCTTGGGCATGTATCTGGGTGAGCCAAGACAAAGATACAGGCCCTGTCATAAAAGGCACATGCCTGACAGAGAGTGTGGCTTTGGCCCAAGGTCATTCCCTGAGACAGTGCAGCCCAGGTGGTTCAAAGGCAGCCAGGGAAGACACAGACTTTTTTGTCAGTTACACCTACCATCTGATCAATACCTTTCCCTCGTCTTTACCCTCATGTAAGTGTGCCCTTTGTGAACTGGGCAGGGAAAGAGCTGGTGATGCCTTCCAAGCAGAAGTGGTTTCACTTGTAAAGTTAATGAAGCTTAAGCTTCAGGCTCCCTCTCTTACACAAGCCCCTTCCGAGATCCTGGGAGGGACCCCAGGTATGTAAAGTTTGTAAAATACTTTTTTTGTATTGTTTTTCTTTAATGGGACCCAAAAAAACCTGAACCAGACCTGTCTTCAAATCTGAATGCACCTGGAGGTGAAAGTGTGCAAAATCCAGTTGCTTGTTCCTCCTCTCCTGGCAGTGAGTGGGGCCTGCAATGAGCATTGAACAAGGGCTTGGAGCTCTAGGCATGGCTCTGGTGCAGCCATGCTTTTGAGTAAAGCTCACATTCTTCACAGCTTCCCACTGCCACCACCACTGCCCTCTACCCCGCCTCCCACTTCCACCTCTGGAGTGGATTAAACAGACTGAAGCGGCCCAAACTGAATTTTTCATTCACACAGATCCTACCCAGTTTATGTTGTATAGACTAGTAATCTGCACGTTCACGAGCACACACACACACACACACACACACACACACACACACACACGCACACACGCACACACATGAAGCCTTAGAAACTGAAAATGAGGAACTGTGTCAAGGTCAGGAGTAGTTGTCTCTGTCTTTTCTATCTTGAGAAGCTTTAATAATGCAAATTCTGGTTTTGGTATCTAGGTTGCAGTCAAGAATCAGTTGAAGAAGGTTACCCTGAGACATTCCTGAGTCCTTCTTTACATTCAAGCCCAGGAGTTGGGAACTGCTCTGTGTATGGTGTAATACCCAGCACAAAGGATTTAAGAGGACACTAAGTTCCCTGAAATTTTCCTGTCACTCTTGAGCACAGCCCCTGCTCACGCTGGAGTGAGCTGCCCTGCCCCCACCCCGGGTTCCCTGGAAACCCAAGAGGCACAGCTCTGTGGTTTAAATAGAAGGAGGAGATATGCTTCACACAAATGAGCTTTCCTTTTGATGTGGTGCCTATTAAAAGATCAGGCCTCTTGTTTTAATTCAAACCCATGTGCTGTAATTTATATTTAATTTAAAGCTAAGTAAGAACCAGGAGCTGCTGAAAGGAAGAGAAATGTCAAGTCCAGTTGAGCCCTGGTTGCCTTCCTGAAGCCACTGTGAGCTGGGGGCTGTGGCCTGTGGGCTATAGAGCCTCATGCAGAGCTGTTGTATTGATCCAGACAAGACAGAGGCCCAGAATCCCTGGGCAGAGTGAAAGAGCCTGACAATGTCAGAGAGCATGCTCCCCCAATATGCCAATTTCTGCTGCACTTAGAAGAGACACTGAAACTCTGATGTGCCCTACCTTATAAGCTAGAAGAGTTTTAGCAAGGAAGGTGTGACCACAGTGTGCAGATATAACATAAAACCTCATCTCTGAGCTCATATGCCATAAAGACCACAGCACCAGGGCTGCCAGGCTTTGCTGCTAAAGTTTGTTGCTCACTGAGTTGTCCACCATCACTCACTAGCATTCAGCACCAGTGGATTAAGAGAAAGGCATACAGAAAAAACTATAAATTAGGAAAATTTTTTCATTAGCATTCATTTTTTACCCTCAATGGTGAAAGACTGCCATTGTTATTCAAGTTTGGGGGACACTATTTTGCAGCTCACAGAACACCAGTGTACTGTGGGAGGACGGTATACTATGAGGAACGGCCTAAGAACCACTGTCAATATGTAGGAGACCATCTTTCTAGTGTCTTTTTGGTGAGCCATCCATTGGGCCATGGTCAGAGCCAATTTGAGACTTTGACCCTTATGTAGCCTTGCCCAGCAGAATATCAGTTCATCCAGGAAGAAAACATACATGGAATTCATGAAAGTGAAGAGCCATGGCCATTGGTTCAGCAGTGCCTAGGAACCAGAACCTGTATCTGTGACTATCCAAGCCCATGGAACTCCGTTAAGCCACCAGGACTGTCTCAAAATTACCAGCCCCCATGTAAAAGGGACACTTCCATATGCTCCCTTGATCCTTGATACCTAAAAGTGTAGTCCTCAGACCACCAGCTTTGGTATCACTGGGGAGGTCCTTAGAAATACTGAATTTAAATCTGCCTCCTAACAAGATCCCCAGGTAATGCACGTGCTCATGAAAGTTTGAGGACCACATCCCAGAATGACATCGCAATTCATGGCTTCTGTTCTGAACTTCTCTCTTCAATCCATTCCTCCCACTTCATTCTGATTGCCTTAGACCCTCCCAGATGCTAATCTTGCTCCTTGTTCTTCCATTTGCCATCTCATCAGCATTGCAGTGTTCAGCCATTTATTGAATTTCTTCCAGTTCCTTGAGCATGCTGACTTTCCCACCCCCCCATTCACTTAGTCTTTCTCTCTGCCCAGAACCCTTTCCATACCCAGCCACCTTCACTCTTTTATTCAGCTAATTCCTTTGATTCTTCAGATCTCGGCATAGACATCACTTCCTATAGAAAACCTTGGTAACTCCTCACCTCTGGGCTGGTCCACCTCTTCTGTTTTCATAGGCCCAATACTTCTCTCTTAGTACCCATCACATTCTATCATGATTTTTGGTTTGCCTGCCTATATGCCCTAGACTGGGAGCTTTGTGAAGCCAATACTTAACTGTTTGGTTTTCTCTGTACCTCAGCACCCAGCACACTATAATTTTCAAAAACAAAAAGGTTTTATTTGTTGGGTTCCATCCTTAAAATTGCTGTTGCTTAGCTCCTACCTGTGGGACCATGCAAGTTTGGTCTGAGAGTCTGAGAGCTGCCTATGGGGCCAATTCTAGAATTGGAAGTTCCCAGAGCTCATAGAACAGGAATGGTCAGGAATGAATAACCTTCCACACATAACTGGTGGATGAACAGGCAAATGAATGAACAAACTACAACGTTGTCTACTCTACTAAATTTGTATGTTGCACTAACATGCCACTTAAGCAACAATAATTTTAAGGACATATCAATAAACAAATAAAAACCTTTTTTTTTTTTTAGATGAAAGAAAATATTTTTCACCTACTCACTTCTGGTCAAAAAGCCCTACCCTGAGTGTTGAAAACAGTAAATATTGTTAACACTCCTCAAAGGTAGCACTCGGGTCTGGGAACATTTTTCAGGTCTTTACATGCTCTGTATTGGGAAGATGTGTTTGTTTTCTAGTTAAACACCTGAGATCTCATTTAAAACCCTGGGACTTTTACATGAGCCAGGTGATTTGAATCAAGAATCAGGCTAAACCTAACTTCAGCTTAGGAAAAGTTATTTATTAATTTATTTTTTTAAAGTACATAAAAGGGTTATTTGAGATGCTGAGCCCTCTAACCAACAGGGCTCTCTTTCCTTCTGTCTTCCCTTGTTCGTGCTTCCAGAGAGAGACAGCTTGGATGACACCTTCATGCTGTCAAGCTTTACTTGCCCAGCCTACATCTCTGCGGAGCCCCCATCCCTCTCACATGGTACCCAGTGTGGCCTAAGGCCAGCATTAGAGAGCAAAGTGGCCAAATGGAGTAGGTCTTCAAATGGGATAGGGTTAACCAGTTTATGCAAGAAATGAGTCATGAAAATATTTTAACCAGTGTGTCCTGCAGTCACAGGAAAACCATCTTGAATAATGAATAAGCACAAGCAGCATTGCAGTGACAAAGTACACAAGCATAGCTGGGCCCTATGAATTGCAGATCCCATTAAGTTCTCAGAGTTTCAAATGCTGAGTAAGTTTATGTGATTATGATAAATTCAGAACATCCAAGAACTAGCTGAGAAATGTGGCCAGACCCATAGAGTTGTTTTCTCCTGTAATTAGGTCAAAATATGGTCATTCTTCACTTAGCTCCAAAATAAATTTACAATAAAAATTACCAGTGCTTGCATTTTGAACAGCAAATTAGATTCTGCTACTTGGCACAGCACGATATTTTCTCACTAGGAATTACTGTTTTGGTGAAGTGTAGTGAGCTCAGGCTTCGAAGCAGGTGCAGCCACGCGGAGCTCTGTGATGAACCCTCTCCAAACCTCAGTTCCACTGGCTATAAAGCAGGGATAATAATGTTTACCTTAGATGGTCAAGGTTGAAAACCAGATTAGAAAATGTATGCAAAATGCCTGGCCCAGGGACTGCCTCCAAGGAAACACTCAATGGTCGGGAGTTTCCATCCCTTTCTTTACCCACCACAGATGAGAGCATCATTAGTGCTTCACAGAGATGTGATTCCCATAAACTCACAACTACTCTCAGAAAAACCTCCTATCAGAGACTAAGATTTCATTCCAAAGGAGGTTTGTCTGTCAAATCACTGCTGAAGACATAGCCTGAGGCCAATGCTAACTGCTAGTGACTCATCTGTGGAAGACAAGACCCAGGGCTCCTTGCCCCTCCCTTCAGTTAAGGACAATTGTTGATATTCTACCTTTAGTTCCAGCAGTGACTTACTCGTGGCACTAATATGTGAATCAAAATGTTGTAACTCAAAGTGCCAGCTTTTGTGAGAATATACTGTAGCCTACTCTGGGACAAACTGGTCACGCAAAATGTCACTATCTACTTAGACTTTCATTGAGGGAGGAAGTGGCAAGATCTTGTACATCACTGGACCATCCTATATGGTGAGAGACTTGGGCCAACAGGCGCAAGCCAGCCCATGAGAGACTCTGAATAATGAAAGGAGACAATCCAGAATGCTTGTCACCTCTCCCTAGAAGGATGCAGGAAAGTAAATGATCTTATCATTGAATTCAGGAACTTACTGTGTACATTTGGTTTCTCGGGATGTCAAGAGTGTCACAAATATCTAAATGATATTTTGAACCAAATTAACCTGTCTATCCATTGAGGCAAATGAATGGATTACATTATTTTTTTTCCTATTTTATCCTGAATTTGCTTACTAATTGCTCGTTCCATGATTATGTAGACATAACCTTAGAAAATTATCCACATACATGAACCAATTTCAAAAAAAATTAGCCTGTTTAAGCCAGGCACAAGTCCTTCTAATTCTTCCCTGGGTCCCGTGGCTAGACTTCAAAAGAAGTCATTAAGATTGACTCAGAAGATAAGTTATATATGCAAATGAGCAAGAAGCAGTTACATTTTTAATGCCTTGTGATAAATTTTCATACGGCCATTAAGTAATTTAGGAATTTATGGCATTAACCCTGAGATATTGTGTAGGTTCAAATGCGCTTTTTGCAACCAAGTCCTTCACCACAGACCCTGGATCTGCATAAATGATGAAGGAGATGCTCAGGCAGGTGCCCAGACTGCCTTGCCCTCCCTTTACAGGGTCCTCAGTCCCATCCACCAGCCACTTCCCTCAGTGCCTGAAAAGTGTCACTGGACTTTCCTGGAGTTCTACTAAATTCTACAAATAAACATAAAAGCACGCATGGTAACAAGTATTTCAACGCACACCTTTCAGGAGGATAGTGTGCTATCCTTCCTGAACAAAGTTCTTCCTTCTAATTGTTGTCTTCCTGGCAGGATGTTCATTTGGGCTGCACAAGGAAACGGGAATTTGACTGGACAGTAAAAATCCTATCATTTTAGATTAGGAGGCCTGGGCTGGGGGTTGGGTGAGAAGCAACATAATGTCAGTGATACTGTGGAAAGGGAGAGAGAGGGGTGGGAAGGAAGGAGGGAGGGAAAAGGAGGAGAGAGAGAGAGAGAGAGAGAGAGAGAGAGAGAGAGAGAGAGGGAGTTGAGGAAGGGCAGCAAAAAGCAAAACATCTATTTCAAAATGTTGCCTCAGTTTGATCTTCTGCATAGGAAAGGGGAAGAAAATTTTCCTCTATACATCTTTACTTAAAACTCAAATTTTTAATATAACCATGATTTTTTTATGTGTTATGGAATAAGTATTCAATAGAGGGGATGAAACACAAATTGAATAACCAGCCATAACATTTATTACGTAACCTTGAGCACTCCATCCCTGCCAGCCCCTATTTCCTTATCTTTCAAAAACTAGTCTGTGATTCTATAGAGACATGTAAGAGAGAGAGATGTAGGTAAGTAGATGCAGAGAGCCTTAGGATAGGCTAAGCTGATGGAAACACACAGACTCCCAAAATTCAGTGGTTGAACCACAGCAGTAAATGCTCTCAGGCCAAGATTCATATTAACATAGGGGTGGGGAAAAAGAGGCCTGTTTTTCAAATGGTGCTTCAGATATCATCAGGCTCCTTCTATTTTATAGTACCATAATTCCCTAAGCCACAGGGTCCAAAAGTGTGGTCCCTGGAGTAGTGGTATCAGCAGCACCTGGGAACTTGTTAGAAATGCAAATTCTCAGACCCCATCCAAACCCACTCAATCAGAAACTCCACAATCCAACGTTGAACAAGTCCTCCAGGTGATCCTGATGTAGCTAAAGTTTGGGAACCACTGCTATAGGAACACACCATGATGGTGAAAAGGGAAAGAAAGACTGGGGCAAGGACAGCTGCTTCTTAAAAGTCTTGGCCCAGAAATAATATGCATCACTTCTGCTCTTGGTTCACTAGTGAGAAACAGCCCTATGGCTATACATAGCTGCAAGAGATGCTAGGAAAAGTGGTTTATGCAGTTATAGCAGCATATCATGTATGATAAGGATGGGTTCTGGTGGGCAGATAGCCATCTTTGCCAAAATAGCCTGCTGCAGTAGGAACATTATCACCAATTATAATGTTGCTCCTGTGGGAAAAGGAATCCACTGTCTAGAGTTTCTCAACCCAGAAACTCTTGATAGTTTGGACCAGATAATTCTTTTCTGTTGGGGGCTGTCTTGTACATTACAGGATGTTCAGTAGCACCTCTGGTAGTGCCCTCCCACCTCCAGTTGGGAACACCCATAAATGTCTCCAGACATTGCCAAATATTCTCTAGGGGACAAAATCACCCAAGTTGAGAACCACTGGTCTAAATAGAAAACTCACAACTTGTCCTTTAGAACACAACCTGACCATAAGTTGTGTACTGCTCATAGGATGGTTACTTTCTGCTGATCTTTCTTAGCCTTTCTCTTGAAACTCTCTTGAATATTTCAGCTAATGGAAAGATTAATGCCACAGTTAACTGCCACATCCACCTTACCTACATAAAAATAAACTTCCAAAGCTAGAAGCATCTGTGCATGTTGACTCAGAGATATGACAGAGCTAAGCTTATTTACAATTATCTTTCCTAGCTTCCCAAGGCATCCAAAAACAAACTTCATATTATGCAAAAATATACTGAAGTTATGTTGCATTCCTTCTTAGTGGCCTTAAGTTTAAATGATTGAAGTTCAGGGAGAGAGATGAAGGAAAGAAAGTTCTGCTTGCCTAACACAGACTTAGTTTCCAGAAAAACTCAATTTATTTTTGAATGCAGAAGGCTTTTCCACTGAAACAATCTGTTGGCTTTGCTTCCATGTGATAAAATGGTGTTGAACTGAAAATGGAGCTGTGTAGCAAGGCTGTGCTATCCTGGAAAATGTATTTCAAACCAGACTGACGTTTTTGCTGAAAATAGTTATCCTTTGCAATGTCATGGGACTTCAGCAAGGGTAAAAGCAATACATAATTCAAGTGTAGACCTAAATTAAGGTTTGATTTATCAGACTAATGATAATGATGTGTTAAATCTCTGAAATCAAACCCCTCACAGTACTTGAAATGAAAGAAAAAAAGGGATTGCAATGGATTATATCCCAAATGTCTGAGGGACATGTCTCTTAAAAAATGGGTTGGTTTCTCAGGGACATTTCTGCATTCCTATCCATCTGCTTGCTCATTTTCATTTGGATTCCTGTTGTGTTTCCGATGCAAAATATGACTTTTCTCTCATCTATTCATCCAATGCTTGAGGAAGGTTTACTCTAGGAGAGGCACTGTTCTAGCACCAGCTCTGCTTTTATCAAGTTCTTGTGAAGGGGCACAGATCTTAAAGATTAAAAAATAAACATGAAAATTTCAGATGGTGATAAGTGCAATAAGAGATATACAAAAAAAAACACCCTAGGTTAAAGTGAGGGCACTTGGAAAGTCAGGGCAGCCATTCTGAGGACTGAGAGGACGAGAACAGCCAGGGGCAACCTGGGAGGAAAGCTGCAGGTGGGAGGAGCGGTATGTGCAAAGGCCTTGATGGAGGAGCAAACTAGGCTTAAAATACACTGTATCTTTCTACACATCAAGCATTAAACTTTCCAGCCATCTTCCCACTCTCTCCAGTGTAAAGACTAACCTCTCCCCTGAAGTTCAGACTCTTAGATCCAACCACCCACTCAGCCTCTCCACTTGGCGTTTGAAACTAATAGGCATCTTGGATCTCACATGCCTGAACATAATCCTTGATCTCTCCTGTGCACTCAGGCATGCTCTTCCCACAGTTTCCCCAATTCTTCCAGTTATGCAGGCCATAAATTCTTGGAGATCTCTCTTCTTTTCATACCCCTGCCCCTCTATCAGCAACTATTCTTATATTCTTGACCTTTGACATTATTCCAGCATCTATCATGCCACCACCTTGTCTGAGCTACTTTCACTTCTTGCCAAGGCTAATCCAGCAGCCTCTCACTGACCTTCTACCTTCAGCCTGGAAATCTTTTACATAGCAGAGCCAGAGTGATCCTTTTAAGTATAAGACAGATCATATCAATACCCTGCCAAAAATTTTCATAAACTTTTTCATCTCAAAATAAAATTCAAAAGCCCTGCTATTCAAGAGCCCAACAGGATCGGGCTCTGACCCCTCTTCAGCATTATCTCCTTTCACTCCCCTCCACTTCCACCCGCGTATTCCATTTCAGCCACACCAGCCCCTTTGCTGCTACTCCGACAGGCACATCCTTGCCTCAGGGCCTTTGCACCTACTGTCCCAGAAGCCTGGAATGTTGTTCTTTAGATATGCACATGGCTTCTCCCTCATTCCAATCCATTAGAGTCACTGCTCAGTCACTTAACCAGAGTGGTTTTTCTAAACAACTAAACACCTCCACCCCACCTTTCACATAAAAGCATCCTCTAGCCTCCTACCCTATGTGGTTAGCACCCCACATATTATATATATATATTTCAAACTAATCTGGATGCTCCTTTAAGGCAGAGATTATCTCTTGGTTACTGCTATCCCCTGGAGCCTCAAGGACTGAAGGAATGAATATATGAATATCACCGCCTCGTATCTAGAGGGTCTGAAACCACTGGAATCTTTCAATTTAAAAGCATTTACTGCGTTTCATGTTTTGGGTACTATGAGAAATATAAGAACTGTGTAAAGAAGATGTAATTCTAACGTTTAGAAGATTAAAAATTAAGGGTAAAGAACAGATCACATTAAACTACTGATTTATCTCAGACTATCATTTAATAGTACATTAAATGGCATAAACAATATTAAATGGCATGGGTAATATGTTTTATAGGCTTTTTAAGAAAGAGAGAACACATGGACTGGAGTATTCCCGGGAAACTTCATGGGGGTGGAACAGAAGCAGAAAGAAATGAAACAATGGGTTAACAGTGGGGTCATAGCACAGAGGGAAGGATGACAATTGTTATGGGAACAGAGAAGACCACCTTGTTGGGGTGAAAAGTTCTCAGTGACGAACAGGCAAATGGGAAAAGTGGGGTGAGGTTCTGATTGAAGGGGTTCTATGGGCTGTGGGAAGCCACTTATGGTTGGTGAACCTCAGAAAGCTAGGTTTTGAGTAAACTGTTCAAAGGGACTCGGATAGTCTGGAAGGAGGAGACGATGACGGCTGTGAAGCCAAGGGACCGCAGTGTCTGTCAGGGGCGTAGCAGGTGTGAGGTGATCGGCCCTGACCAAGGTGGCAGAGTGGGAAGCGAGAGAAGCCTGACTATCATGCGACTCATTCTCAGCTGAAGCCACATCTGTGGAGTCAGGACACTAGTGTCAATGACCACATATAGCTTTAAGCTTCACAGCTAATTTTGACATGCACATCTAGCTAAAGACCATGAGTCTACTCTGAAAACCTCCATTTAGAGATGAGACAACACTGAACCAGATAAGGCAACCTGCTTATAACCATGCAACTTGTCAGGGGCAAGCCCAAGGGGCACATCCCATTGTCTCTTGACTCAATACAAGGCTTTCAGGGTCTCAATAAACAAGACAAGGGCAAAAGCTGAACTTAAAAAAAAACAATTACTCAACCATTCCAGTAAACTAGCAAGCATCAATCATTTTCCCCTACATAATCTGGAATCACAAAAAATCAGAATATTCACCCAGCCACTGATTTGTTCAACAAATATTTACTGAGAACCCATTATGTACTTGGCATCATTCTAGGTGTTGTAGATCAACAAAGAGCCCGCCAATTACAATGTAATGTCATAAATTCCCTGATTGGGCTAACACAGCTTGTACTAGGAATATAAGTTATCTAAAACCAGGCCCAGACCTCAGAGGAGGCTTCATAGAGAAGTCAGGTGCTCAGCTGAGCTCTGAAGACCAGTTGAAATTAGGTGAAGTTTGGATGAGGGTTATAGGAGAAAGAACTGGAGAAAATCTGAATGGGAGAAAATGATTCGGGTATAGAAAACCACGTTTGAAAAGATCTCTTTAACCCCGCCAATGATTTCAGTGCCTTAAACATTACGCATCTGTTGCCAGCGGTCATGATTTGGGCTCTCATGAAGTTTAGCAATCTTAACCTTTTTCTTCATCAGATTATATGTACAAAGCATATGCTACACCTCTAATCCACCTTATCACAGTTTACCTGTTAAGAGAGTCATTTTTGTAGGAGTCCTAGAATAGAGGGACCCAAATTTCCTCATCTTTATACCCACCACCATCTCTTGTGTAATGTGCTTAACAAATGTTTAGTTTCTGACTATTGCTTTGTGCCTTCAGTAAAAATCACATATATGGCTTTGATTGTAATGTAACTGTACCTGACCTTTACCCATTCAGAACTCAGTTGCAAAAGTATAACAGGTTAAGTTTCACTTTTACTCTTTAAGGATAAATAGTAAGCTGCACCTTTTCTGCAGCAGGGGTCCTTACTAGAAAGCTTTCCTTGGTTCAGTAATCTTCTATTGTTATGAATGGTACATAAACTTAATTAACATAAGGATCTCTTAGAGACCAATTTTAAGTGAAACCACATTTAATTGCAGGTAATTCTTTTATTCCCCCAAGATGATGCTAACTTTCCAACTAAGTATCTGAAATATGTCAAATCACTGCAAAGTAAATCCATCTAAAATAAAATAGTGTAGTCTATCAAGCCTCAAAAGTATGGACTTATTTCCATTAGTTAGTCAAAAAAAGAGAAAAAGAAAGGTAAATCCAAATGGCCAAAATATCCATAAAATGAAACAAAACACAAGTTTGACAATGAGTTCTGGATTTCCTGAGTTTCTAAGCAAAATGCTATGTGTTCTTTGGAAACAGTCATCAGCTGAAAGAAACTCTTAAATCAATATTAATTTTTCACTTCTAGTATTTTGATGATTGCCTGAGTAACTTATTTCAATCCTAAAGACCTCTGTTTCCCAAATCCATGAGAAGAAAAAAGGGCAAGTGGGCACAGAACCTCCACATGGCAGGTAATAAGTACACACTACTACAGACTGAATTGTGTCTCCCAAATTCATATATTGAAGCCCTAAACCCCTATAGGATAGCATTTGGAGATGGGACCTTTGGGAGTTAAGTGAGTTAGGATGAGGTTATAAGAGTAAGGCCCCTATACTAGGATTAGTGCCCTTATAAGAAGACACACTGCAGAGCTTCCTCTCACTCAGCGAGAATATGGCCATCTGCAAGCCAGGAAGAGAGATCTCACCAGAACCTGACATGCTGGCACCCTGATCTTGGCCATCCTAGCCTCCCAAACTGTGAGAAATAAATCTCTGTTGTTGAAGATACACAGTCTATGGTATTTTGTTATGCAGCTCATATAGCATTTTGTTATGTCTGACTAAGACACACATGTGTTGAATGAAGTAATGAATGGTCATTGATTTGACAATTGTCTAGGCTCCATATGTGTGCTAAATAACTTTCGAATCATAAAGGATGAGGGAGACAAAGCAGTAGTTCTTATCTGGAGTTCTAAGTTAGCTCTACGTTGTCCACTTAGCAACCTCACCTCCATTTCGTGCTCCCCATGCTGTTTGGCCATCTCACATGTGGCATGTGCCATATGTCCCACATGTGACCAGGACTACAGACAGATGACTCCTTCTCCCAAAAACGCTCCATAGATTTTTAGGTGGTCATCATATACAGAAGGCATCCTCTTGTCAACATCTTACAGTCTGGCCCTAATTAACAATATTTCTTAACCTGACACAAGTACAAATCAGTGGCTACACTATTTTTCCCCCCAGAGATCTCTACATTGCATCTTATAAATAGAGAGCTTTATACATAGGATATATATTTTTTAGAAGTCAGAACAACAGATATCTTTTGAGTATATTTTTAAACCAAGAACTACTCATGTATAGGTAATTTAGATTTAAGAGCAGTTAGGCTAGTTTAACATAACAGCAATACATTATTACACATATTTAAGAAGATAAATGATTGTGTTCTTCCTTGACTTTGATATCTAACATGAAAGACTTTACAATAAGCCTGGTATAGCAAGTTTTAACTTTTATTCCAGTCTCTGTTCTTTTTCTTCTTGCAAAAATTCCAAGTAAACACACACACACACACACACACACACACACACACACACACACATTCAAAAAAATAAAAACAAATACTTAGAGTCTCATCACTTAATACTTTTAATTACTCACCACTTAATTTGGGGTAATGCTCCTTTATGGACATTCTAACAATGTGAGCTTGAGGAAAATAGAAAACTAAAAAGATCACTGTCTATCTCCAGTTTGGTACTGTGATTAAACACTGTTAGGAGCTTTACTTGACCTGTAAATTCTCTCTTCAGATACAGAAGTCAGTTGCAAGACTGTTTCCTTGAGTTTTCATTCCCTAATGACACCATTTGTATTTCCTGAAGAGAACATTATTAAAATATCCCCCAGTATCAAGGGTTATTAATATCCCCTCTCATCCTCAGCTGGGTCTGAATGCATGAACATCTCTTGTGAAGACTTTTCTTCTGGAGTGCAGTCATCTCAAGTGTTCAGAATTTCTGATATAAGAACTTTCTTTTATTAATATCTACTTCAAATGTTATCTTCTTTATCTTCAGGCCATTGCCTTGTCTACATGGAGACTTAGAATAATTTCCTTCTTCTATTACATTTTGTTCCTTAAAGGTATTTTATAATCGGAATGCATGTTCCTCTCTTGCTGAGGCTTTCTTGTGTCAGGCAAAATACATTAAGTCTCTCTAGTCTAATCCTTTGGATCTTGTCTTTATGCCACTTGTCTCTTGTATATTCTCAGCATGGAGATAAAAAAGGAGCATTATATCCTAAATTGGGAACCCAGGATAAAACCCAGGCTGGTTAGAATTTTCCTCATCCTACCCTGTATTTGATTTCTAAAATACTTTTAATGTATGAATAAAAATTTGGAAATTTAGAAATCTAGATGACACAGTAAATATAAAAATTTTATATTTTTATATGAATCTAAAATTTTATGTATGTGATTTATACCTTCCTATAAAAATAACCAAATTACTATCTCTTTGACTTATACCTGCTGTCATTATAAATGTTTATTTGTCCTGTTACCTAATATAACAGGGCTCATAAATGTCTTGCAAGTCTTGTGTTACCCAAGAGAGTTACCTTACCTTCCATTTTAATTTTTACTTTACTGCTTATGCTTTTATTTACTCTTCTTCAAAGTCTACATCTCTGTTATTATTAATGTCATCACACTTGGATTTGAAATTTTGGCATTTAACCTTTAATACCTCTTCTTGGAAATATATTTAATGTGGATTCATAAAAATTCAATTAGCATATTGTTATTAATGAAGAAAAAGGAAAACAGGAAAAATCAGGTTTTACTAGGTTAGTTTAAATTATAGAATTTATAAAAGTGTTTACTCAGGCTGGAGTAATTTTTCAATGTTATTTATTTATTAAGTTTCAGTGCTCCATAACATTCCTTTTCATTGTCATCTGACATATTTGTTTTATGAAAAGGAAATGTGCCCAGAAAGGTTTTATTTTTAGATATAGACAATATTATTCTAAAATTTTATGGAAAGGCAAAATACCTAGAATAGTTCAAATAACTTTGAAAATGAAATATAAGAATCACTGTACTCAATATTAAGACCTACTATATATCTACAGTAATCAAAGCAGTGTGGCATTAGAAGGACAGGCACATAGATCAATGGAACAAAATAGAGAACCCAAGAATAGAGCCACACAAATACACCCAACTGATTTTTGACAAAGACAATAAAAGCAATTCAGTGGAGCAATTGAACATCCATAGGTGAAAAAAAATGAACGTCGACCTAAATCTCATACCTTATAGAAAAATTAATTAATTCAAAATGATCATGGATTTAAATGTAAAATATAAAGCTATACAACTTTTAGGGAAAATAATTAAATATAAGGGAAAATCTTTGGGATCTAGATCCAAGCAAAGAGTTCTTAGACTTGATTTCAAACGCGTGATTCATAAAAGGAAAAAGCAACAAATTAGACTTCATCAACAGAAAGCTACAAAATGGGAGGAAATATTTGCAAAATATATATCGAACAAAGGACTATTGTCTATAAAATTTAAAGAACTCTCAAAACCCAACAATCAAAAATCCAACAATCCAATTAGAAAATAATATTAGGACGTGAAGAGACATTTCATCCAAGAGGAAAAAAAGATAACAAATAAGCACATTAAAAAATGTTTAACACCATTAGTCATTAGGAAAAGCAAATTCAAAACCACAATAAGCTTTCCCCACGCACCTATTAGAATGGCTAAAATAGAATAATAGTGACAACAATCAATGCTAGTGAGGATGCAGAGAAACTGCATGACATGTATTGCTAGAGGGAATGTAAAATGGTACAGTCACTCTGGAAAATAGTTTGTTATTTCTTTTTAAAATATACAAATACCACATGTGTCAGGGATTGCAGTCCTGGGAATTTATCTCAGAGAAATGAAAAGTTATGTTTTCATACAGCACCCTTATTTGTAATAGTCCCAAATTGGAAACAGCCCAGATGTCCTTCAATAGATGGATGGTTAAACAAACTGGAACATCTATACCATGGAATGTCACTCAGTAATCAAAAGGAATGAACTGTTGATACATTTGGCAACTTGGAGAATAGCCAGAGAATTATGCTGGGTGATAAAAGTTAATCCCAAAAGGCTGCATATTTCATGAGACCATCTATGTAATATTCTTGAAATGGCAAAGTTATGGAAATGGAAAATTGGTTACTGGTTGCCAGAAGTTAAGGAGGAAGTGTGTAGGAGTGAATTAGATATGGTTATAAAAGGGCTGCATGTGGGATCTTTGTGCTGATGGGAATGTCCTGTGTCTTGACTGTATCAGTGTCAAAAACCTGGTTGTAATATTGTACTAGTTTGCAAGATGTTATTATCAATGGGGGGAGAAGGCACACAGTAAGTCTCTATTATGTGTGTGAGGCTATTATGTGTAGCCTGCAAAGCTACAATTATCTCAAAATACAAAGTTTAATTTAAAAAAGTAATTTCTCTGTAAACCTGAAACTAACAATAAAAAAATTAATTAATTTAAAAAATAAATAAAAATAAAAAGTGTGTTTGTTAGCAAATGATAAAGCTAAATTCAATTAAATGAGGTGTTTATTGTCTCCTTTTGATTTTCCCTGTAAGGCCTGCGAGGAGCTATAGCATTTGCCCTAGCTATTCGGGACACAGAATCTCAGCCCAAGCAGATGATGTTTACCACCACGCTGCTGCTCGTGTTCTTCACAGTCTGGGTGTTTGGAGGGGGAACAACCCCCATGCTGACTTGGCTTCAGATCAGGTGAGTGGCACTGTTTCACCAAGGAAATCAGAACCAGGCATGGCTGCACTCTTCCATTTCTGGCGTGGCTGACTTGGTCAAGAGTACAATGGTAGGTCTGTACATGAACTTGCCCTGGGGAAATTTTGACCTTCATTCACAAGGTGAAACAATATGACCTGTCACCAACTAAACTGACTTTCTCAAGACTCCTAGAAACCTCAGGACAGTGTCTCTTTACACTCTGTCCCTAGAGAGGAATTAATTTATCTCTGAATTCCTCCATTCGACAGTATTTATTGAGTACATTGTGATATGTTAGGGAGTTTACAAAAACTAGTAAGACACAGGTCTTGTCCTCAAGTTACTCACAATCTAATAGGATTTATACAGAAAAAGCTATGATGCAAATGAGAAAGTGAATTTGTTTTGTTTTTAATTCCTCACAGCACTTAAGATAGAACTAGGGACACGGAATGCTTAAACATACTTGATTAGTGAGCCATATGTTTTTAGCTTGAGGGACGTTATATACACCAGTTAGACAATTTCTCAGAGGAAAAGGAAGTCAAGTCTTCAGACCGGGGCCTCCAGTTAGCAGTGCCTGGAAGGTGCTTTCTGTAAACATGAAGGATGCAGGTGCTCCACAATTTGACAAAAATGGGTAGCTGGTGCCAGTTCTGAACATGAGTAAATCTATTCTTAAATGTTGTCTTTATTTAAGTGTTTCTTTGACCTGGATCGTCATTGTCATTCCAGAATGTAATAGTACTTTAGGCACCTTACATTTTATTTCTCAGAGCCATACATCTTGCTCAATCACACAATCCCTCCCTGGTTCCCAACCACTCTCTGTAAAGCAAATTCTTACCCATATCTGCCAGGAAAAGATCCATCTGACTGCAAAAGGACTTCCAAGAAGATTCTTACAGTCAACAACTCTGTTATTCCAGCACCAACATAGTGCCTGGCACATAGTAGGACTGAAAAAATAATTGCTACACAAAAATTTAAATGAATATAATCACAAATATAAATTGCTTTTGTTAAGCATTTACTGCCCGTTTTCTATCCATTTGATAAAGAGGAAGCAGAAACAGGAAGTTTAGTGTAAGACGTTTAGTGTAAGAAAACTTATGCCTAAACTGGACCAAGTGGCTACACAGTAAACCAAATTCAAGGAAAAAAAGACCTCTTGAGGTCCTGTGAATATTGACCAAATGCATAAAAGGGCTTTGACCAAAAGCGAGTGGAGAGTGTTATGAAACGCTTGTGGAATTGCTTCTAGGCACATAAATGTGACCTGCAATTTCTTTCACAGTGGTGGCTACCCATAGGCTCCTAAGGATGAGCACACATATTGCATTCAACTCTACAGCGCTGGATCCCCTGTGAACTGTTAGTGAGACAGCAGTATGTTCAGGTTTCTGGGAAATAAAATTCAGTAGGTGGATTCATGCATGGAAAACTTAGGGCTTGGAAAACAAAAGTTAGAGTATACCAATTCCCACAAGATAAAATTATCAAATACCCTATCAGGTAAATTAGAATGTTCAGAAAATAACAGTGATGTCAACATTCTTTTAAAGTGATACAAATATAACTTATTTTCTACTGTTGTCTTTCTTTACCCTGTAGAGGTTGTCCCCAAATCAGTGAAATGTTTTACGCGTAAGTGTTTAACCTTACTCTCCTGCAGTGATATTCAAAGGTGTCCATTGACTTCTAATAGATGTGAGGGCTCATGCAGTCTCTCCACACCCAGGTCAGCAGCGAGAGGCAATGATTGTGATGGGGCTGTAGGCAGCTTAGAACAAGTATGCAGGTTACAGGATGGGGCCTAACAGGGAGAGATAGTGGTATGGACCACAGCATTCACAGGTGAGGTGTCCTCCATGGCCTGCCGGGAGCACCACGTGGATTGCCAGGTCATGGAGATGCTCCAGTGGGAACTGACTCCAAGTGGCCCAACTGATTCCATGCCAGACTTGGGCACCTGCCAGGTAGGGAGTGGAATAAAGGCAGGGCCCATATTTAGGGACAGGAGCTGACAGGGCTGCATCCTAACAGGCAAAATGGAAATCTCAGCTGGGAATGAGAGTTAATTTGAAATTGGGCAGAGAGCCAGTCACGAGGAAATCAGAGGCAGAAAACAGAAGTGCATAGATATGTGAGTACCCAGGAAGTCACCACTGGCAGACAGCATCCAAGCAGGAAGACCAAGTTGAAACTAATGGCTCTCAAACTTGAGTGAGCACTGCAGCCACATGGAGACTGCTGGGCCCCTGCTTGTGTTTCTGATCTAGTAGGTCTGGGCCAGGGCCTAAGAATGTGTGTTTCTACCACCTTCCAGGCAATGTTGATGGCCCTGGTTCCAGGACCACACTTTGAGAACCACTGCTTTAGATTTCCTAACCCCAAGTAGAGATGGGCTAATATCAAATACTGCCAGGTTTGACTGGGGTTGCCCAGGGTCAGGCTCACCTGAGCTTCCGGCTGAAACTCCTTAGCACCTGTGCTAGAGGAAGGCAGGGGCTGACTCAAGGAGGAGGAGTCACTGTGCATGATTAATGGGAGGGAAAGAGAACACAATGCAGTGGACATGAAAGAACAGGACCACAAGTCAGTGTGTGTGCACGCGAGCACATAGTACGACATAGATTTTGCTCAGCCATGTTCTAGTGATATCATCATATGGTCCAACTCCTGTCATGGTTTGTAACCTATCAGAGCAATCCTCGCTTCCAGCTTTTAAATGACAGTTGTCTATCTTTTAGATTATGTTTAGCAATGCTTTCCTTCTTTACAGAGCAATGTCTCGTTCACCAACTTTCATAGAAGACTCTTTTAATAAAATACCAGAATGTAAATAAATTGGAGCTTTAATAAAAGAACATAAATGGGGAAGCCCAAGGGGCAGGAATGCAAATGTGATATTGAATGAACTCAAACATGCCCACTCAGTGTACGATTTATTTACACTTTGCATTGTCTTTCCTGCTTGACTTTTTAAATTCTACATTTTTTCTCTTCAATTATTAGGTATGTAAACTTGAGTTGTTTACCAAAAACTTGAGTTTTTTTATCCCTATAAAATTCATTATTCAGCCACAAACTACCACAGTAGGATGCAGATAAAGTATTTTATGTAAGGTAAAAAATGGTAGTATTAATTAATATGAATTGTACTTTGATGGAAATGACGATAAAACTGCAATGATCCTGTGCTTAGAGAATCTCAGAAGGATCTTTACATATGAAGCAAATTCTCCATTAAATAAGTCTTCTCTTAAGCACATTCAAGCTTTTTATCCTAAAGCTGTTAGTTTTCTTTTAAAAATAGTAAAGTATTTTAATGTAGCATTTGAAATAAACCACAGACCTTTGTTTCTCAAAATTTTAGAGAACAACAACAAAAAGACTCCTCCAGTATTATCTTGGAGGTATTCATGTAAAAGAAAGTAGGATAGTTTCTTGGTTAGGATCCTGAGTATCCTCTATCTGTGGAATATGTTAATACTGGTGAGACCTCCATCTCCAAGGACTGGCTCTGCTGTTAGCCAGGAAACCAGAGATCAAAGGTCAAGCTTTGCCCTATAGAGGCCAGTAAACAGAATCATCCACCACATGATCACACATACTTACAAATAAACCTGAAAGACCAAAAGGCCAGAGTTCTCCAGCAGAGGTAATTAATTTAAGGTGGTAACCCCATCCTTGGTGGAGGGTAGGGTGCCACATGGAGCTAACAAAACCCATGGGAATGGAGCCCACACCACAGTGCAAACCTTTCCTGGGATGCCTCAGATAGGAAATCTGGACCCTTCTCTCGAAAATATTGGAAAGCCTTTTACACCGGAGCAACACAGACCTTGTATTCTAGATGGCGTTAGAAAGTGTCCTCAGCTAGATGACTTCTATAGCTTCCAGATTGTGGCTCCTAACATCTCAGACAGTAATAGCCAGCTTTTCTTGAGTACCTATTCTCTGCCAGGTATTAGGTAATAAGGTGCCAGGCACATAACTTTCCTACGACTCAGCCTCTCATCTATAAAATGGGGATGACAGTAGCTACCTCCAAGGTGGGTGAAGCCTGGCGAGTGGCCTAGGGTCACACCTCTGTCGGCTGCAGAGCCGAACTCCAGCCTAGGCAGCCTGAGCCCGGGGCCTGCACGCCCAAGGAGTGCGTTCTTCTGCCCCCCTAAATAAATGAGCTTATTCCTGATGCCTGTAATCTACCCTGATTAATAATTCCTCAGAGGAAAAAGATGTGTACTTTTATAACCAAGACAGGCCTGTTGAAAGCAAATACAGGAAGCCTTCATCTATCATGAGTGATTGGGTTGACTTGCTCATACAGTGCAGAAATATTTCTGTGAAGCTTTTATCTATGACCTAAGACAGTTAAAAGTGAACAAGACCAGCCTTGGTCCAAAGTAGCTAAGCATGGAAGTTTGTCTTCCTCAGCAGGACTTGGAATTATAGGAATCTGTCACCCTCATGACCATCTCCCAGCCCCATTCAGCGTTGTCAATCAGACCGCTGCAGGCTTCTTTCACAAACCAAAAAGTAAATCACACACATGGGCCTGGGTCCATTGCAGAGTGAATAACTTATTTAGTGCACTGTCTCCACTGTCATTATTTTAGTTACATTTTTTAATTCTAGTTTTGGTTTATGACCCATTCCGAATATATGCCATCCTAGAGTGCTTTCCTTATCATTTATACCCACTGGCTACAAAGTTTTTAATAGCAACAATCATAGGCACACACACAGAGGTAAAGAGAGAACTGTCCTTAGTAATAGTTTTAAATCTTAAATAATAGCAGAGTTAAATACAGCTGCTTCCAGACTTGCTTTATTATGTGTATTCCTTCCTGAGGTAAGGAAATGTCAATTTAATATAATGGAGGAATACATATAATTAAGTTCCCTCAGTACCTGGCTGTGCTCTATTTGGTTTTCTTTCACATATCCAAAGTCTCATGCATGTTGAGTAATTTGCTTCATTGTTATATTACTATAGGAAATCAGCATACACACTTTGGGTCCCAACCTTCCTCCCTCTCTTCCTAGCTGTGGGAACTTGAGCAATAAATCCAACCTTTCTATGTCTTAATTTTCTTATTTGTAAAATTGGAATAATAACTACTTTTTTAGATTGTCATAAGGATTAAGTGTTGCACGTATAAAAAATTTAGGGCACAAAGTAAGTGCTCAACAAATGTTGCTATAACAACACCCAAATGACCAGCTCTGAGCCTTTTCTTACCGAACACTCTTCCATTGCCTATGGCATATATACACACACACACGTATACATATAAAGTGCTATTCATTAATTGTATTTGTTAAAGTATAGCTTATACAAAAAATAGAAAGAAATACTAGTCTCTGGAGAGCTCAGTTCATTTTATGTAATAACTAGATTTATCAGTTTTACAGGAAGCTACTATTTCTGCATTCAAAATTATAAACTACTTAAAGAAAAATGCTCACAAAAAGCATTACATTTCTCCAACAGCTCAGATTCTTTCTAGAGTATGCTCCTATTTCCTTCTTAATATAATCTTTGCTTAGGCTCTTTTCTGATATTTGATAAGCACCATTTCACCAATTTATAGCAATTTTATTACTTTGCATTGATTTCGTACCAATTTGTATATTTTGTATCAGATTGTATCAGTTGACACACCTGAGAAATACCCTCTGTCATGAAACATGGAAAACTAATGTACTCATTTGAATGTCGACTTATACTTTATATTCCCTTCCTCTAATCTCCATTTAAAATTGTGTTATACTTTCCATAGTTTCTTCTAAAAAATGTTTCATAACTCCAAATATTTATGGTTCAAATCAATCTAGTTTGACATATTCTATTAAAGATATTGGATGAGTGTAGTAACCTATTGTTGACCTAAAAATATCTTAGGTTTATAACTGGTTTTATGAATTAGCAGCTCATAAATTTGCTTCCAGTGCCTCTGGACTCTTTAATATGCTTCCTTTCTGTGTACAGAAGTTTCTAGTTCCAGAGATAATAGTCTTTATCTTGACCACTGCTAGCTATCTTCTACTAGCCCTGTTCTTATTTATCTTCTCCAACATGTTCTTAGGAGCATCAATATCAATAAGCTTGATCCATTTATTAAGTTTACCAAGCAATGAACATTCTGCTCCATGGAAGATAATTTATTAGCCTGCTACCATAAAGTATGATCCACTATAGGAGCCTTACTTGAATGAATAGTTATATCTTTACTTTATGTAGCACACGAAGTCTGGAAAAAAGAAAATAATTTTAAATACAAGAGATGGAACTTGTTATTCAAAAGGGTATGGAGGGGCTTCCAGTGCCGAGTAAGATGGAATAAGCATATTTACTCTCCCATGTCTCTTCCACTGAATGCAACTAAAAGCCCTGGACAGAATGCATGTAGCAGTTATCTAAGGACTTTTAAAAGTAAAGGGTCGCAGACAGATTGGGGAAGGAAACCAGAATTCAGAACACTCTCAAACCAACAGTGAATTTCCCATCTTTTTCCTCTCTGGAGTCTCTTGACCTGGACTCAAAGGGAGTTCAAAGATCAAAATTATGCAGCAAGGAAGACCAAAAAAAAAAACCACAAAAAACAACTGCAAGATATGATACATTCTCTGCTTTTTGACACAAGGAATGGAAAAGGGACCCTGTGGATCAGAAGAGTAGGGGAAGTCCTCTATGTTTGTTTTTGTTGCCTATTTCATTCTCTTACATCCCAATACCAGGCATTCCTGAAGCAGTGGTAGTGATGGTGACAGCTACAGTTGGGTGGGCCCCTAAAATTCCAACCAGAGGAACTGAGGTCCTGAAACCTTGGGAAAAGTTCTCGTTGTATTTTTTTTATCTCTTAATCCCCTCACTATTTGACCTTGGGAGCAAGAATAATATTATGGAAAAATCATGGGAAATGTAGCTGAGTAGGGAAACTGAAGCCTTAGGCTTTTGGAAAGCCAGAAAATGTAGAGGAAATAATGGAGGGGAAGGAATACAGAACAGTGATCTAACAAAGTTGTGTATAAACTTCTGGGCTCACCTCCAAGTTTCTGTCCGAGGTCTGACAATTAAGTTCACAAACTTGTTGCAACAATATTGCTAACATTTTTTTATATCAGAGGGATTATTCATTATGAATTTGTACCAACTGGACAAACAGTTAACCAAGTTTACTATTTGGAAGTGCTGAAAAGTCTGCTTGGAAAAATTAGACAACCTGAACTTTCTGCCAACAATCCATGGCTCTTGCATCGTGGCAATGCACAAGCTCACACGGCACTGTCTGTGAAGGAATTTTTAGCCAGTAAACAAATAACTGCATTGGAATACCATCCCTACTCACCTGATCTGGCCCCCAATGACTTCTTTTTTTACCCAAAGAGAAAGGGAATACTGAAAGGAAGACATTTTGATGACATTCAGAGTATCAAGTGTAATACAATGACAGCTCTGATGGCCATTCCAGAAAGAGTTCCAAAATTGCTATGAAGGGTGGACTAGGAGCTGGCATTGGTGCATAGCTTTCAAGGGGAGTACTTCGAAGGTGGCCATAGTGACATTTAGCAATGAGGTATGTAGCACTTTTTCTCAGATGAGTTCATGAATTTGTCAGACCTTTTCATATGCATGTATCTGGTCCTAAATAGCACACCAAAGATTTTGAGAAATGAACTACAAGGCAGAGCATCACTCAAGTCTCAGACTGAACACTGGATGGCACAAGCTCAGGACAGATGTTGTTATTACTGCAAGGATGTTTAACTGAACTGACATTGGAACCATAAGCAACACAAGGCCAGTAAAAACTTGCATCTTGGACCTAATGTGGTTGATTGACTGATAAAACAAAATATCAACATTCTTTATAGAAGAATCCTATGTCACTTAACATATAGAAATCCAGAGCCACTTACCATAATATTCAAATTTTCCAGGATAAATCCAAAGTTACTCAGTTTATGAAAACCAAGAAAATCTTAGTATCTCACAAGGAAAAAGACAATCAACAGATACTAATGCCAAGATGGCACAAATGTTGTAATTGAGCAAACATAATGGAAACAAATGGAAAAAATATACAGAGAAATGGAAACTACAACCAAAAAAAGAAAGAAAGAAATGGAAATTTTAGAACTGAAAATGCAATAACCAAAATAAAATATTCACTGGATTGTATCAACAGCAAAATAAAGGATGAAGATGAAAGAGTCAGTGAACTTGAAGACAGATTATTGGAAATTACCAAATTTGTAAAAAAGTAAGAATGGAATTTTTCACCAGCAGACTTGCTTAAAAAAAAACAAAACAATACCCAAAGGAATTTCTTTAGATGGAAGGGAAATGATATTAGAGGGAAACTTTGAACACCAGAAATAAATAAAGAGTAACAAAAAAGGTAAATGTCTGTTAATATAATAGACTTTTTTTCTCTTAAAATCTTTTATATATATATATATATATATATATATATATATATATATATGATTATTGGAAAAAACTTTGAACATTTTCTTATGGGATTTTCAAAAAAGGGTGTGGGTAAATGGACTTGTAAGGTAGTAAGTTTTCTACATTCTACCTGAAGTGGTAAAATATTAGTTTAAAGTAGACTGTGGAAAGTTAAGAATTTATATTATAATTTCTAGATAATTACTTCAAAAGTATAAACAATGAGATATGGTAGTAAAAAATCCAAAGTATGATATGGAATACACAACAAATTCAAATAACCCCAATAAAGTCAGGATGATTTATTAGAAAGGGGAGAGGGGGACAGAAAACAAGTAATAAGATGGTAGATCCAGACCCAACCATATCAATAATTACATTAAATTAAATGGTATAAGGACATCATTTAAAAAAGAGAGATTACCAAAGTGGATAAAAAAAAAAACAAGACTCAACTATATACTGATATGCTGCCTATCAGAAACACACTTTAAATATAATAATATAGGTAGGTTAAATATAAAATAATTGAAAAGATGTAAAAAAAGATGTACCATGGAAACACCAAACTGAAGCTGGAATGGCCACATTAATATGAGACAAGAAAATTTCTCAGGAATAAAGAGGACATTGCATAATGAGAGTCAACTTACCAAGAACACATGACTTTATAAAATGTTCATGCACCTCACAACATAGCCTTAAAATACATGAAGCAAAAACTGGTAAGTCTGAAAGGAGAAATAGACAAATCCACACTTATAGTTGGAAATTGCAATACTCCTCCCTTCATAATCGGTATAACAGTAGAGAGTAAAATTAGCAAGAGTATAGAAGAACTGAATAATACCATTAATCAACTGGATTTAATTGACATTTATAGAACACTCCACCCAATAATAGCATAATACACATTTTTTTCAAGTGCACATAGATACAACAAAATAGACAATATCCCAGGTCATAAAATAAACCTTACATATTTAAGAGAATTGAAATCATACAATGTTATCTCTGACCATAATGAAATTAAACTAGAAATAAATAACATTAAAAAATCACTGGAAAATCTCCAAATAGTTAGAAATGAAACAACACAATTCTAAACAAGCAATGGTTCAATGACAAAAACTCTAGGGAAATTATAAAATATTTTGATGTAAAGGAAAATGAAAATATAACATGTCGAAAGTTGTGGGATGCAACTAAAGCAGTGCTCAGGGATAAATTTGTAGCACTAAATGTTTATGTTAGGAGACAAGGAAATTCTCAAATCAACAATCTAACCTGACAGGGTTAGAAGATTAAAAAGGCAAACTAGGGCCAGCAGAGTGGCTCAGTTGGTTAAGAGCTTGCTCAAGAGTGCAAGCTCTGAGCAACAGAGTCCCTGGTTCGATTCTCACATGGGCCAGTGAGCTGTGCCCAAGCTGAGCTGCCGCTGAGCTGCCAACAGGTGGCAGGATGGCTCAGCTGGTGAGAGTACGTGCTCCTAACAACAAGGTTGCCTGTTCGAGATGGTGCGCTACACCTGCCTGCAACTAAAGACTGAACTCGGCACCTTGAGCTGAGCTGCTGCCTGGGTGGCTCAGGGGATAGAGCATGTACTCTTAACAACAAGGCTGCCGGTTCAACTCCTGCATGCTATGGTGGCTATGCCTATCTGCAACTAATTGAACACAGCACCTTGAGCTGAGTGGCACAACTGCACTTGGAGCTGAGCTTGCTGTGCCCTCCATAACTAAGACTGAAGGAAAACAACTTGACTGTTCACCCTCCCCAATTCCCCAACACTCTTCCCCTCCCACAATTCCCCAATGAAATCTTTAAAAAAATAAATTTATTAATTAAAATTTAAAAAAAGAAAGCAAACTAAACCCAAAGCAAGCAAGCTAACACAAACAAAGGATAATAAAAAATATGAGCAGAAATCAATGGAATCGATACTAGAAGAACAATAGGAATCTAATTCTTTGAAAAGATCAATAAAATCGTTGAATTTCTAGCCAGACTGACTGACTGACCAAAAGAAAACAAAAATCCAAATTACCAATATCAAACATGAAAGAGGAATGTCATGAGACATTAGCGATATTAAGAGGATAATCAGGAAATACTATGAACAATTCTTGAACATAAATTCAACAAAATGGACGAAATGTAACAATCCTTGACTAACTGTCAAAAGCCATTCAAGGAGAAATAAATGGAATCACCCTGTATCTATTAAGAAGTAGAATTTATGGTTCAAAACCTCCAGAAAAGAAAACTACAAGCCCAGATGGTTTCACTGGCAAATTCTTCTGTGAAAGAAGATATAACAGTAATTCTAAACAATCTCTTCCAAAAAATAGAAGAGGAGAAAACATTTCCAACTCATTTTAAGAGAACAGAATTACCCAATTACCAAAGCCAGACAACAACCTCTCAGGCAACTACACTCAAACCAATATTTTTCATGAACATAGATGAAATATCCTCAACAAAATATAAGCAAATCAAATCCAGCAATGCATAAAAAGACTAAACACCACAACTGTATACTATTGATCACAGGAATGCAAGACTGGTCCAATATTCAACTATTAATCAATGAAACCTATCATATTAATAGGTGAAAGAAAAACATGATAATATAAATTGACACAGGAAAAACATCTGACAAAAACAATTTTTATTTATGATTTTTAAAAAAAAGACTATTAGCAAACTTGGAAGTAGAAGGAAATATCCTTAAACTAATAAAGGACATATACAAAAACCCAAAGCTAACATCATATTTAATTATGAAAGACTGAACGCTTTCTTCCTAATATCAGGAATGAGGCAATGCTGTACACTCACCACTTCTAGTCAACATACTGGTACTGGTTATCCTTGCCAGTGCAATAAAACAAGAAAAGTCAATAAGATTCATAGAGATTGGAAAGGGCAAAATTAAAACTGCCCATTTTTGCAGATAATATAATTGTCTACGTAGGAGCAAGTAATTACAGGGAAAAAAATCTTCTAGAAATAATAAGTGAGTTTAACTAGGTTCTAAGATACAAGGTCAGCCCACAAAATTCCAATGTATACCTATCTCCTATAAATGAACAATTGGACACAGAAATTAATTTTTAAAAATATTGGTATTAGACATAGGAATATCTAAGAAATCACATGCAAGATTTGTATACTGAAAATTGCAAAACACCAATGATAGACATCAAGAAAGGCGTAACTAAATGGAAAGACATATTGTGTTCATGGATCAAAAATCTCAATATAGTTAAGATACCAATTCCCCATGAATTGATCCATAAATTTAATGCAATTTTAATCAAAATCCCAGCTAGATACTTTATAGATACAGACAAACTGATATTTAAATTTAGAAAGAAAGGAAAAGGGACTAGAATAGCTAAGCCAAATTTGAAAAAGAATTAAGTTGTAGAGCTCACACTTAATTTTAAGACTTTTTATAAAACTGCTGTACCAAGAAATGTGGTATCTTCAAAGGGAAAGACACACAGATCAATTGAACAGAAGAGAGTCCAGAAATAGATGCACACAAATATGGCTCATTGATTTTAACAAAGGTGCAAAGGCAATTCAATGGAATAGGGACATTATTTTTTCACACATGGTATGGGAATAATTGAATACCAGTGGCAAGCAGAATTCTAAAATGCCTCTCATTTCCTGCCCCTACCCACTCTGACGTACATGCCTTGCATAATCCTTGGGACTGCAAATATTACAGATTTTACTCCCATGCTTAGGTTACATTATACAGCACATTTGACTTTAAAATACAGAGATTATCTGGGGTTGCTGACGTGAGCTTTTTTACAAGTAGAGAGTATTCTTTGGCTGGTCATAGAAGAGGAGTTCAGAGATTCAGAACACAGGAAGGATTTGATGCACCATTGGTGCTCAAGGATGGAGGTAGCCAAGTGGCAAGGAATGCCAGCAGCCTCTATGAATGGAATGAACGCATCCTTGGCTGGCAGCTGACAGAGGAAAAAGGGCCGAAAGCCTACAACTGCAAGGAACTGAATCTTGCCCAAAAGAATGGACTTGGAAGCAGATCTTCACCCAGAGCCTCTAGACAGGAGCTTAGCCCAACCGTATTTTGATTTCAGCATTGTGTGACCTTAATTAAGCAAAAGATCCAGTCCCACCATGCCAGACATCTGACCTAAGGAACTGTGAGCTATTATAATAATAGGTGTTATTTTAAGCCTCTGAGGTCGTGGTAATTTGTTATATAGCAATGGAAACCTAATACAATATCCGTAGGCCAAACAATGAACCTTGACTTAAAGCTCAGATTTGATATGAAAATTAACTCACAATGAATCATAGATCAAAATGTATAATAGAAAAATAGAAAAATTTCAGAAGAAAATAAAGAGAAAAAATCTTCATGATCTCAAATAAGGCAAAGGATTCTTAGAAATTATACCAAAAGCATCATCCATAAAAGAAAAAATTGATAAATTAGACTTCATCAAAGTGAAATATATTTTGTGTCATAAAAGACACTATTAAGAGAATGAAAATACAAGCTACAGACTGGGAGAGAATATCCTGATGGTGGAAATGCAAAGTGGTACAGCCAATCTATAAATCACTTCAGCAGTTTCTTACAAAGTTAAACATGCAATGACCATATGACTCACCATTCCCTCTTCCAGACATTTACCCTAGGGAGTAAAATAGGGATAAGAACATCTATCTCTGAAGATAAAATGTGTGAAGATTAAATGAGAAAATACATGTTAAAGTCTTTTGGGCAGTACCAAGCATTCATTAAATAACCCCAATTTACTCTTAGCTTTTATCAGAAGTGTCAGATGAATTTAAATAGCATATCCAGCATATGTTGAGATAATCACATAGTTTTTTTCTCTCTTTTTTGATGTGATGAAATATATTGGTAGATATCCTCATATTGAATTATCCTTATATTCTCAAGATAGCTATTATTTCCTGCAATTTTATATCTATAATGATAACTGAGATTTGGTCTACAGTTTTCTTTTTTTCTTTTGGGGGTAGGAGCTGTCTTTATTGGTCTAAGATATTATTAAGGCTATGCTACATCCACAATATGAACTAAAGACTTTTCTATTTTTTTGTGGTCTAAAATAGCATAGAATAGAAATGATCAAGTTTTTAAAGGCTAGTTAGAAGTCAGCTGTAAAACCCTCTGGTTCCTGGAATCTTTTGAATGGTAGGTTGTTATTCACCTTTCCAGTGTCCTCTATGGTGATTGGTTTATTCAAATGTGAAATTGTTATTTTGTAGCTCAAAAATGGTTGAGTATTGGCGATTTCATACAGTTCAACCTAATAATAAAATGAATATCCATATGCCCCTTCACCTACTTTTATCCATTGTTAATGATTTGCCCTTTTACTTTCTCACCTTTCTATCTACATATATATCATGAATATTAAACCTGTGAGTGTTTTTTATTTATTTCTTTATTTTTCATTGGATCATTTAAGTGTAAGAACAGACATCATACACTTCTTATCTAAATAGTGAAGCATGCAGCTTTGAAGAATAAGGACATTCTCTTGGATAATCAGAATAACATTACTGTGCCTAAGAATGTTAAAAACAATAGTTTTTTCAGTACATACTCATATTTCCCCAGTTATTGCAAAAAATATTTTATAAATATTTATGAAATGTAAATATTTAATAAAAATATTAATGTTTTTAAGTTCAGGATCCAATCAAGGTTACATGTTGCATTTGGTAAATTTTTCTTTAGTCTTTTTAAGTCACTTTATCTTCTTTTTTTCCCTCATGACATTGATTTTTAGAAGAAAATAGATCAGCTGTTTTGTACACTCTTCCACATTCTGAACTTGTTTCTTTGAACTTATTTCCTTGTAGTATCAATTAATATATTCTTCTCTCTGCTATATTTCCTGTAAACTGGAAATTAGGTCAAGTCTTGAAATTCAGGTTGATCATTTTTGGCAAGAACATTCATTGGTGATATTGTATACTTAATAATGCGTATTTCATATCAGCAGTCACATAACGTCCCACTGTTGGTGATGTTCATATGGTTACGGTAGTAACCTCCATTGTACAGGTATTGTTTTACCTTTGTAATTAGGGTGTAGCCTTTGGACAATGTTTGATTACTGTGTAGCACCCCATTTCCAACAATCTTTTACCCATTGTTTTTAGCATCCACTAATACTTGTCCGATTCAATTATTACATTTGAGAAGATTCAGTTTTGATTTTTCTTTGATAATTTTTTGAGAGAATTTTTTAGTTTATCAAACTATTATAATTCTTATCACCTTTTTATTATTTATTTCTAATTTATTGAGTTAGGAGGATGTAACCTGTAATAATTCTACTTTTAAAATATAAGATATTCTTTGTGATCAAGTGTGTGACTAATTGGGTGTATGTTCCACGGACATGAAAAAAAAAGCATATTTGCTATTTTTAAGAAAAAATGTTCTGTACATATTTATTGAGTTTCTTGATTATGTTACTCAAATTCTCTCTATACTTAACCTGTATTTTTACTAGTCAGATTCTGAAAGAGGTAAGGTACATTAAATTTCCCTCTATACTTTCTTTGTAATCAAGGCCTTGCATTTTAATTTTGTGTATTCTTCTATAGACATCTGAGTGTTGTTCATGGTGTATCATTGTATGACAGCTAGAGAATCTTTAAATTGGCCTTTGCATTTGTCTAGTATGTTTTTCTCATCCATGAAATACAACTTAAGATGGTCATATGTCCATGCCCCTCTTCTGTCCTCTAGTCCTAGTAATGTGGAATCCTAAAATGAGGAGTGAAAGTGATATAGTAAAATCTTATTTATAAGCACTAGACAGTGGGGACACCCCCCCCATTTTATTTTGGTTATAAGTGAGCAGGGAGCTAGTATTGCTTGAAATAGATTTCATTGTTTTGATCAACATCATTTAATTCTCTTGAGCCCTTAACTTCTCTTCAGAAAATAAACTCTTATTTTTTAATCTATTATAATCTTTTACCTGTTAGTATGCATTTTAAACCTTAATGAAACAGTTTTAAAAAATTACTGTATAAAATCCAAAGAGCTGCAATAAAACTCCCATTTTGCATCTACCCTAAAGAACAATTGCACAGCCAAAATATGAGACTGAAACTGGAGTTTTTAAAAATAAGAGCTGTTTTCTATCACATAGAGTCACTTGGAAGAAATTGCTCAAGAGAGAGAATTGCCCGTTAGACAAAATATGCTTTAATGCAGATTTCATTGTGCTCAGTAGGAGGAATGTTTGGATGCACATTAGTTCTTCTTTCCTTCTTTTTTTATTTTGTGTGTTTATGGGGGGAGTGTTCCACGCTTCCCAGTGCTAGATTTGCAGTGTAGACTGTAATTGGCCAGTAACGAAGCAACACCCATGTTTGGAGATGATAATTCAAAAGCATCTCAACAACTAGTTAGCTTCTCTGTGGCACTGGATGTTTTTTTCTTATTTTCTTCAGGATTCAGTTTGTACCTCAAGGGTCAACTCATATCCCCTCAAGCCTCCTTGTATCTCTTTCTCCCCAGGAACAGCATCCACATATGAATCCCTCCCAAGCATAATATTGTCTTTGGAAAGCTCCAGCTGAAGTGCTGGACATGGCCTGGCCAGCCCACTCTGGGCCAGCACAGCTTGGGTCCCTCACCTGCCCCTGGCGTGGCCCCCCAGGGCTCTGCCTCAGAATGGCGCTACCCACCTGCAGCCTTTTCCGTGTGGGCTGCAGTGTGTTCTGGTCTAGCCATCAAAGGAATCTCACCCTTTCTTTTATTAATTCCCTGTCACCATGGATTTATTCTTTTTTGTACAGCACTCTTTGTCATTTCAGTGGGATTCTCAAAGAAAGAAGAGAAAATGTAACATATGTTTAAAGTAGTTATCTGAATTCTATTTTCATTAACCTATACCACCCATTTAAATAGGTATCTAGTTTTATGAGTATAAATGAATATGTGCTTGTTGCATAAAATTAGAAAACTAAAATATTATTTAAAAAATAAAATTCACCTCAAGTCCTTTTACACAGAGATAATTACTGTTAACACTTTAGTATATTTTCCATAGACTTTTTTTGCAATCAAAATTCTTTTACAAAATTCAGATATTCTGTTATATTTTATATTTTAAAATATAGCATGATAATTTTATAGTTTTATTAGCTATCCTTAAAATTATATTTTCAAGGACTGAATAACAAAATTATATGAATATACCAAAATTATTTATTCAAATTATTAGAATACATTAGAACTAGAATAATTTTAAACTATTGTGTGATACTATGCTTATTTCATACACATACACATACATGTATACAAAATTTTATATCTTTGATTGTTATCTTAGAATAGGTTCCTAAAAATCGGATTAAGGAGCCAAAGGGTAGGATATTTTTTAAAGCTCAAAATATTTTTTTCTAAATTTTTTTCTAATAAGGTTGAGTTCATTTAAACACCAGCAATACAATCTATGCTTTCCTTGGTGACTTTCTGACCTGTTTCTTACAGTCTAGGATTATTGCAATTTTTTGAGAATGCCTAGTAGTTTTCTAAAACTTTGTCCTGATTCCAGAAACTCATTTCTTGTAGGTCTTCAGGATATGTTCCTTTTTCCTTGCTTTATTGGACATCTTGATAAGCTCTGTGCTAATTTTATTTGCTAGTATCTGAATATAGAGAAGTCTTTCCATACCTGATATTTGCCAACAGACAGGTGTGTAGACTGCCCCTGACTCCCTTCAATGCCAATCTAGTTGCTCATCACTTTGCTTTCTTGAAGCCATAACTAGCAAGTCAATTTGTAACATTTATAACCGAAACCCTAGGATCCAGCAAACATACATGTTTGAAGCTGTGCCCTATGTGTGTAGAATCTTCTGTTGCCTACACAGCTTAGTTTTCGGGCCCTCTAGAACAGTGCAGCACACTTCACTGCATCTCTCCACCTCTACCCTCGGCTACCACTTTAATTACGGGACATATACCTCCCAGAATACAATGTGTCATTGGAAACACCAATCTCTGTCCCCCATCCTTTTCTTCATTTATTCAACAAAGATTTACTGAGCTTCTACTCTGTGTCAGCCACTGGACAGAACACAGAATAGAAGAAACAAAAGTCCCTACCTTTGTGTAGCTGACACAGCACCCTCAACCCCCACCATATACCTTTGCCCTCTGACTTTTTGCAATAGATTTTCTGGTTGCTTAAAATTCTCTAAATTGGGGCAGATAGTGGGGGCTAAGCACAAAGTATGTTTCTGCTGTCTTATAGACAGGCAAGGAGGCTTTATTCTGTGAGTTGGGGTAGGGAGAGGCCACTGGTTGCTTTTCTCAAAATAGCTCTATCAGTCTTATGATTATCGGAAACTCCTAGGAGATTCTAACACTAGCTTGTTCATTACTTTGTGTTTTCAGTGGTATTGGGGTTGTTTGCCTTTTATGTGCCTTCAAAAGCACTTTAGTAGGAAGTTAGCAGGGACACCATAGTGAGTATTAACTGGAAACCATTTTAAACAAAAGTCACACAGGGCATTTGCAAACTAGGACTCATGAGGTGTCCTTTTTTTCAAGGTAAACTTTGAGGCAATGGTTTCCAGAGAATTTTTCCGTTGGCAACAACCTTCCCCCACCCCCCACACAACCATAAAACTGTAGGAGTAAATGTATTTTGTAAAGCTATTGATGTATATTGGTAGTATAGTTTTGATTTTTTGCTTTACTTAATATCTCTGCCTCCAGTTTTCAATACAAACATTTGGCTAGGGGCCTTTTTTTTCAGTGACTGAGCCAAATCCTCAGTCTGGGTAACTCAGGAGGATTCGGAGGTGAAATGGAAAACTGGCCTATGTTTACATCTTACAATTAACTTCTCATTGGGTGTTCATTGTGTTCCATAACTTCTAAGACGTACTAGAAGAATAAATAACAACACTGTAATTTTGGCTTCTGCTAAGTGTATTTGCAATAGGTGGGGCTTAGAGGGTATACGTAGGTAGTTTCAAGTACGGCACATGTCACGTAAAAATGGGGAGGCAGAATGTGGCTGATCATTCAACACGTGTATCTCTGGGACTCACTGGGTCATACATATACCCCTGTTCCAAACATGCTGCACATGAGCCTATACACATATGTGTGCGCGTACACACACAAACACACACACACACACTTTCATCTCATCCATTAGAAATACTTTTATTTTCCCCAAACATGCCACACTACCTTCTCAGTATAGACTTCTCTGTCTACCAGGGTGATCTTTTCCCCTTGTTACCTGGATTACTCCTATTTCTCCTTCATGCCTCCCACTAGGAATCTGTCATTTCTCTGAGAACCTTTGTCTCATAAGCATCATGTGCCCCCAGCTAGAATAGGTTCTTCCTGCTTTGTGCTCCCACCATGGTCCCCATGCTTCCCTTCCTGACTGATCACACCTCACAGAAGTAATTCATGGGCCACTCACGTATCTGAATGACAGCTCTCATTCTTAGACTCAGACTCCCAAGGGCGAATGCTTGGCATGCCATAGGTAGTCAGGTTGTCCATCACTCATCCTAAAGCCCATTCACAATCCCACTCAGTTAGACAAGTTCATTCATATCTTGTCTTCCTCCCCTCAATCCCTCCTCACCTCTTCCCCAGCTCTTTATTTCAGTTGATAATCTTCCCAGTTCACTAAGAGGATAGAAAAAATCAGAACATAACTTTCACAAGTTCCCTCTACCTCCCTACATCAGTGTGCTGAATTTTCCCTTCCATCATATTACAAGGGTCAAACTGGCATTGCTCTAATTAAGGCCCATCCTTCTTTTTGTGCATTAGTCACACCCTTTCTCACTTATTGGAAAACATTGCTCCAACATTTGTCTCTCTTCTTTCTCATGTCATCATTTTGTCCTCTTCACTGAATAATCTAAAAACCTACTTTAATTATTTTCACCTTTAAAAAAATAGAAAATAAAAAAAAAACCTTTCTTGCCTATGGACAGCCTCATTCTCTGTTTTCTTTTATAGCAAAATCCCTCAAAAGAGTTTTCTACTCACAGCGTCTACAAATCCTCTCCTCTCACTCTCTCTTGAACCCACTCTGATCAGACCGTGGTCCCATCATTTTACCAAAACTGTTCTTGTTAGTCTTGATGCTCTGCTCCATGCTGCTAAATCCAACTGTCAAGCCTCAATTTCATCTTTATCGGACATGTAACTCAATCCATCCTCCATCTTATTTAAAACCTTTCTTCACTTGGATTCTCGGACACACTCTCCCTGATTTTTCTAATCTCTTCATGGCCACTACTTGGGTAGCGAATAAGTCAGCTTTTGCTGCAGAGACAATAGCCTTATTATCTCAATGATCTGCTACCACAAAGACATGTTTCTTATTTAGATTATGGAAAGGCTAGGGGTTGGCCAGGTCTACTTGACCCCACTGGGCTCTACTCAGCTGCAGCTCAGCTTGGCTTCACACTGCTTGGTTGCTGGTCAGCTGGGGCTCAGGGATCTGCTTTCTCATTTTAAAACCAAGACTATCTGGAACATGCTGTTTTTTTCATAGCAGAGAACAGGAGCAAAGGGACTGAAAATCCCCAAATCTTTAAAAGCTTGTGTTTGGCCATGGTGTGTATCATGTATACTCACATTCCATTGGCCAAAGTAAGTCTGTGACTCCCGTCTCCTGTGAGAAAGGGATAACAGTTGAGGCTTGTCCCTCATCTTCAGCTCACGATATCGGGCTTTAGTGAGACCACTGCAAGCCTGATGCATGTCCCCAGAAGATTGAGAGACCCAGGTGCAGATCTGCTGCCTGAATGCCAGAAGCTGGCTGAAGCAGCCTGCAACAACAGAGTGAGACCCACAATTTGGGAAGTTGATGCTTCCCACCCAGAGCATATCTAAGTGTGTTTCCTTCTGATGGATGTGCATGTTGCAGTAGAGAAAGCTGTGTGGAATGGTCTCACACTTTGCCCTGGAATGTCACCTGGAGAGGCAAGGAGAGCACAGCAGGGGAAAGCTGGGGCTTCACAGTCGGATGTTCAGGAGCCGAGGGAGGGGTAGACAGAACACACAATCCACATCAGGGAACCACAAGGCAGACAGCCCATGGGTGAATGGGCATCTGAAAGGCCCTCACAAATGCCCATACCAGTCAGCTTCCAACATACATCACAGCCAAAGGGAAATAATGCCACAGTCATGCCAGGGAAATGAAACCTTTCTTACCCATTCACCTCTCCTCCTTCTCCTGTCTCCTAACCTTGGAGAAACCAAGCTAGCAGGTAGGAGTGGAGTGGGGAAGAGCAAAAGAATCAAAAGAAAATTCAGCCCCTTGAAGCAGGCCCAAGTTCATGGAGGGGACTCACTTTGAAGGAAATTCATATTCTGGTATTACATGTGACTGAACAGAGTTATTACTGAATTGAGCTTATTTCTGTGATTACAAGTGACCAGATTCCAGTTTATAAAGATTCCTTTATAAACTATCTTGGAGTCATAAAAAGTCACAGGACCCAGATTCACAGAGGGAGTCTGTAGGAGCAGAGATGTGTGTGTGTGTGTGTGTGTGTGTGTGTGTGTGTGTGTGTGTGTGTGCCATCTAGCTGGGTTTCTTTATACTAAAAATTGCATCAGGACCTTGTGCAAACCTGGCAACTTCATTGACATCTTTGACCATGAAGATCTGGGAGGCCAGAACCTTAGTTTACGATTCGCTGGCCTCGCATTTCACCCTGTTTGCGTACAGGAAATCTAGGCATTTGGCCAATTCAGGACCAAAGAATTTTGCTGCTGGGGTGTTGAGCTTCATTTCCTTTTTCATTTATAAACACAGTTGGAGCTGATTCCAAAGTGTTTTTAGGAAGTCAGTAAAAACACTTTGGCATAATTACTACTGTTTTATGAAATTTCATCTATTGTTTTGACCTTGCCTGTGCTTAAATATGGAAACAAAAAGCTTAGTGTGGCCATGGGGGAGTGGAAGGGTGTATGTCATTACAGCACCTACTTCAAGTCAGGAAACTCCAAGCCAACCATCCATTTCCTACTTTATTAAGGCAAGAAATGCAATTGAGTGTGTGAACAAGGTAACATGACTCAGTTTAAGAAATGGATCTATGGAATTTGTTTCGTGGCCAAGAGAACTACAATTCAATTGCTATTAAAGTGGAAAATATATACTTTTGCCTTCTTTAGAGCTATTGTTACTTTTAAAGATTTATTGAGAACATAGGTCAAACTTAAACCTGAGAGCATGAATTCCAGTTATTGGAAACTAAGAGAACCCCTGGGAATATGCTTCCCATTCCCAGTTCTACCTATGCTCCATATCTGACGTTGGACATCACACCTCGGTCCTTACCCTTGAAAGAGAGACTATTGCTCATTAACACTCAACACCAGGCAAATAAAAAAAATACTTGTTTAGACTAATGCAATTCCTCACCTGTGGATTTATTTGTTTATCTAGTTCTTCATTTTTTAAAATGCCACCCATCACAGAAGCACCTCAGGGTACAAGCAGCACATTAAAACAGTAATTAAAATAGATAAAACATTACAAAGCATCAATCAAAAGAGCAGCAAATGAGGTTATACCTTAAAACACTATTATGCTTAAAACCTTAAAACAATGTTTACCTCATCAGTTTAACAGACACACATGCAAATAGTCCAGAAACCTTTGTGGTGATTTGAGAAGTCATATAGGAAAAGCATGTGGTGATACAAATTACTCTAAGCCTTGCCTCAAAATGTCATTTTCCATCCCTCCCCACCTCTGCCCTACTCTGTTCACCCACAGGGGTGGCTTGTGTACACCATGCTTTCACGTGTCTGTTCAGCCAGAAAAAGGTTCCAGAGGATTCAAAAACCTCTTTCTTTCCCAGAGGCTGTAACTGGAATCCTTAGTCATACTTACATGGCTTAAATGGCAGTCAATCGTGTTTAAGCACTGGAAACAATCAAAGAATTGGAACCTCAGAGAACATTCTTTAAACTGAAGTAAGAAAATCTTTGTCCTTCATCCCCCGCTCGCTCCCCTGGGCCCCACAGACCCACAGTGTCTTACACAACACTGTGTGCCCTCATCTTGTCCATCCTTCAGCAAGCCTCTGCTAGTCTCCGCTGACTGGCCTCACCAGTCTCATTTCACTTTTCCATGTTAATAACGGTTACATTAAACGTGGATTTTGGAAGTTAGGATGTGCATGGGTAGCAAGCAATTTACAAAAGCTGACAATGTCCTGCTTTTAAACCTGGAGAGCTTGGTGAACACTGTGAACTGGGGAGCTGAAAATGTATATTCTCCATTGTATTGAAATGGGGGCCCATCTCCACTAAGGTGATACTCTGTAACAATATGTTGACTTCTTTCAGAAACTGTTCTGTAGGAAGTCCATCTTGTTGGCACTGCATATCCATCTTGGTCTACTTCAGATTCAGAGGGCGGAGTTCCATCATGCTGGCGCCTGACTCTGCATCCCTGGCTCCCTTGCCACCCCCCCCCATTCCAGCAAGGCCAAGCTGCTCAGGGTGCTCAACACCCAAGCACTTAACACCGCAGTGCTTTCATCACATGTTGTTTTTCCTACCTAAAATGACCTCTCCCTTTTGACTAGAAAATGTTTCCCATCCCAATTAGATTCATGTGGAGTTAAACATCCCCTTCTCTATGGCTTGTCCAGGCACTGACTCCTCTTAATATAATTATCTGTTCACTGTCTGCCCCCCTCTATTACTCTGTGAACTTGTAGAGGGCAGTAACTGTACCCCATTTTTCTTTGGGGCTCCAGCAAAGAGTCTGGCAGTAGCATGCAGTTGAGTTTAGGGGTTAAAGAGCACTGGACCTGGTTTTGGAACTAGGTTTGGATCTTACATCCACCATTTTCTGCACAAATCACCTATGCCTCAATTACATCATCTGTAAAATAGGGATAACGTAGTACTTACATCAGACATTCACTCATTTATTCAAGAAATACTATTGTTGGGTGTTTCTGTAGGCTCTGGAGTTAGAGTAGAGAAGAGAAACAACTAAGATCACACTTTCCTGGAGCTTATATTATAGGAAGAGTTACAGGTAGAAAACAAATAAGTATCTATGCTCTTATATGGTGATGACCTTAGTAAGTGTTTGGATAAAAAGTAAAGTGGGGTAAGGGGACAATTGGAAGGGTTCTCTATTTTAGAAAGGTAAACCTTTTTGAGAAAGTAACTTTTGATCAGAGACCTGAATGGAGTGTCTCAGTGAAGAAGGTTCCAAGCAGGAGGAATAGTGAGCAAAAAAGACCTTTAAGGAACACAAAAAAAGCTGAATGACCGAGTAGAGTGAGAAAAGTGCAGAGTTACAGGAGAGGTAGGCAGGGGCTTGGTTATATAGGAGTTTGTTAGCCCTGGAAAGGAGTTGGATTTATCATGAGGGTGATGGCAAACCATTAGAACATTCTGGTCAAGGAAATGACAAGTGGCTTGATTCAATAAAATGATGGATGGATGGATGGTTGGATGGATGGATGGATGGATGAACAAATGAAGTGTTCTATCCATCTTTATATTTTAAAGAACACTCCAAGCTGAGAATACAAGGCTGAGGTGAGGAACTCTGAGAAAAGGGCCCACAGAAAGGGACTTTCTGTACAGCCCATTTGGGACACACAATAACCACTTCAACACAACTCTGCATTGAAAGATGAGAAGGTTTCCTTCTTCTAAAAAAAAAGTTCAGATATTGGCTCACATGAAATTAACAATAGTGAAAATATGAAAAAACATTTGGGTTGTACTAAATGCTTGGGAGAGACACATGTTTACCAGCCAGAATGCCTTTGACTAATCTTCGGGTCCTTTATCAAAGTGCAGATAGCAGCGGCTATGAAGAAACTGACTGTGCATATATGCTAAGATATCTGACACAGCAGGAATGACACAGTAGTTTGATGTTAAAAGTGTTCATCAGAGGTTTTCTTTGAGGGTCCCACCTTATTTAAAATATACTTCCCACTTTCCCTGGCATAGCTCCACACCCATTTTTATGTGGCCTGAAATGGCCTTTAAAGCTCCAAAGAGCACCTATTAAAGAGATATTCTACCACAAAGTGGAGGAAGGGGTTGGGTGGAAAACTGAAATGGATCTCAGCTCACTCACGAATACAGATGAGATTGTCAAGGACTGCCTCTTGGGCAAAAAGAGAATAGGGTCCTGAGAAAGTGAGACTTCAGATGTGTGAGTTTTTGTAGAAGGGAGGGAAAACAGGAAAAAGTGAAACATAAAAGAAAAATCTATATAAATAAGAATATCAACATTGGCAAAGTAAGATTCTAGAAAAGGGCAGGCCTGTCTGAAAGGGTACAGCACAAAAATGGACTTCCTAACAGCAAAAAATGGAGCTGGCCTCAACTCAGTAAACACAGTTCTCAAGAACACTTTTAAATCTATAGCTCTGGACTGAGCTCTGTAGAATAACAACCCACAAAACTTATGCCAGGCTTATTTTAAAGCCTCTTCTATATGAAAATATTTAAAAAGCTTCAGTTTTGCCCGTGATCTCCTTTGGGGCATACACTATTCAAGTGGTTTTCTACCATAAAGTCCTGTGTGATCTTTCTGTAATTTCACATCAAAGAGAGAGAATTGCTCTGTGCAGTGCCTTGGGAAGCAAAAGCTTACTGAGGCCTTTGTCAAACTCTTTCAGGGTCCTAGGCCTCATTTCATAAATAGCTTCATGTACTGAATGGGGTGTGTCCGCACTCTGCCAACAATAAACAATGGGGAAACCTCCCACAATTCAAGCAGTATTAGCATACCAGTGATTAAAGAAATCATTAGAATGCTTAAAGATCTTTTGATTTTCTATGGGAAACATGATGAAATTGCCATGTTTTCAGCATTTGTAAAATCCTTAGGTGGGTCTCCCCTGCAGAGGAAAATAAAAACAAAAGTCAAATACATTCTTAGCTGATATATCATCAGCGTGTGTTCCCCTTGTTTCCTGTGCCATTCATTCCATCTTAACTGTCTATTTCCTGCTGAAGGCACAGTTTGAATGTGGCTTAAGTGAGTGAGGATGAAGACAATGCAACATGGTTTGGCTAATTCTGCTGCCCTGGAAAGCCCACCCTGTCAGGGGCGGGCTGAATTTGGCACTAAGGTTGCCTCTGAACTCTTGGACTTAATCTTAAAGTCAGTTGGAGGTTTCAGAGCTTTACAAGAGCCATCTCTGCTCCTATCAAGACCAGCTTCTGCTCTGTCCTGGTGGCCACACATCCCTCTGAACCACCTCCGCCCCACCTACCAGGGCCCCTAAAAGACCTCTTAGCCTCCTCTTTTCAGAGCTCAAGGCCCTGTGCTCTCTGCCTCACCTCCTCTTTTTATTCACTTTGTATTTATTGGGTGCTCTGGGGAATGAGAAAGTGAGAGACACCGAGAAGAATGGTGTCAACCAGTGGTTGTTGGTGCTAATTCAATGCCAACAGGAATCCCCAATTTGGGGTGCAGTGAAGAAACTTTATGAAGTGCAAACAGCTCAATTGTGATATGGCACGGCTGCAGAACAGCACAGCTGTACAACACCTCAATAGTGTTACAGCTCAATTATGAATCAGCACAACGGTGAAACAGCACAGCTGCAAGGCAGCCCTGGGGCCAAGACCCTCTGGCTAGACAGCTCTGCTCCACCCCAGTCTGGTCTGCTGTACTCTGCCCTGCCTACTCTTCTCCACTCTGGTCTGGCGAGATGTTTTTGGTGTTGCGCCTTCAATTCTTTGATACTTCACCTCCAGTCAGGGAAACAGTCTTCACTGGAAAGGGAAAGTACACTCTCTGAATTAGAGAAGTACTAACTTATATAGCCAGAAGCCCCTGCTCCCTGATTGGTCTGTCCTCATGCAAATGAGGACCCGAGATCCTCAGTCTGATTGGTCAGAATGGAAACCCTCTGATTGGTTGGTGAAGATGCTCATGGGAATATAGGTGCACAGCTCCGATTGAACAGGAAAAGCCTCAGTCCCATCGGTTGAAATACAATTCCAGGAGCTCCTTTATGAGGGCTGATTCAGATGGCAGGAACACAGTGCAGGCAGGCAGTTCAGTGCAGGCTTCTCCTTGAAGTGTGGTTAATGTGAGAGGCCCCTGTTCAGAAATGGCTACTAGGCTCTGCTTCTAAATGTGAGCCCCGAGGAGCTCTTCTCTGCAAGCATCATCTTTCTCAGGGTCCACAAAGGTATGGTCCCAAAATTTGGCCCCGAACTGAGGAGACAGGTTACACATGTGTGAAAACTACATGACTCCATAAGCCAAAGTGTAACAGGTAACCTACTGTGAGATCCCTCCAGCCTTTGTTCCTGAAACTCCCCACCGCCCATGCTGCCTTTCTTGCCTCAATTCCTACTCCACCTTCCACCTGGTGCTGAGTTGGGGTGACTTCTCCCCATGAACCTTTCCTGATCCCGCAGAGAACTGCTTCTTGCTCCCTGTACCCTCACTGGACTCTGAGGCTACAGCAAGCTCGCAAGAAGCTAGAAAGATGGGCTCAGAGACCCAACTACCAGTGTCCTAAAACTGTATCTCCTTAGCTGTGTGACGGGGGCAAGTTATTCCACCTTTCTGGGACTGTTTCGTCATCTGCAAAATGGGAACAATGGCTCCTACTGCATGGGGTTATTGTGGGGGATTAACTAAATAGATAAGGCTCCTCATGGTGCCTCACGTGTGATCAGTTTCTGTAACTGTGTATTATTCTGCTGTCACTCCTCCTCTTAGGCTCTGTAACTCCTCCGAGTACAGACACTGCTCATTTACTTTTATATCTCCATCACTTACAGCTGTGGGTAGCACAGAGTGGGCAATACACTAGCTCAATGCTGTACAAATTGAACAATTGCATAAATGGCAGAATCAACAAATGAATGCACCTTACTAAGGACATAGGAAGCAGCATCTTATTGTATGTAGCAGTAACCCCGAGTGCTGAGTTCAGCCAGTGGTGTGACTGTCCTCAGTCAAATGAGCCCGAGTCCTCCAGCACTGACCTTCCTAGAGGTGGTGGGTTGTGGCTCTAAAGGCAGCTTAGGTGGCTGAGGTGCCCTGAGCCAGTTGCTGTATCAGGCTCCACTGATCTGGGGTTAAAAAACCATGTGGCTTGAGCAACTCCCACTCTTGGTTTCCTCAGCTGTCAAGGCAGGTGCTGGACAGACAACAGGACCCCAAATCCTGACAGTCATTCCAGGCTGAGAGTTTTGTAAAACAGTGTTCTGACTCTTCCTCAGGTGCCTGCTTCTACTATCTAGAGTGGGGGGTCTATGTTTTTAAAAAGCTCCTCAGATGTTTGTAAATCTCAGATTTATGTTTCAAATGACTAGAGTAGCCGGTTTCCCAGGATGGAAGGCCGAGATGGCTGCAGGCTGGGCTACGGGACTGTCCTTCTTTTGTAGAAGTCCCCGCACTCCTCCCAGCCCTTACCACACCTACGCACATGCGCGCATAGACACACACGCACACGCACACACGCACGTGCAAGCACACGCACACACGCACATGCAAGCGCTTACATGGGGTACTGGTTAGAACCCGTCTGCACTCTGATCCTTAAACACAAAATCTTGGGCACTGCCAGCATCTTCAGAAGCCTCTGCTCCATTAGGGAAGTGAAGAACTGTCACTCTGAACCCACCATTCTGAGGTGACCAGCCTTCCCCAGCCCCTTGCCCCCTCGACAGCACACACATGACAGGCAATAGGATGAATTACCACCTGAAATTGATCCGTGCTAGTTATAACCTATTACGGACCTGCTTAATTGTTTTACCTGTATAAGCACATTTTGCTTCATCCATTTGTCAAGTTAAGGAAGGTTGTTTTATAAAAGGAGATTTAATTAAATGTTTTGTACCAGCCTGGCCTTTCCGTCCTGAATCTGCATTATGCTTGTGTCATATTTTCCCTGGAGGGCAGGAAAACAATTTAGTGAAAATAAAGGATCCATTGATTTACTATTGAAAAAGGAACTGCCAAGCTAACAACTCCCCTCCATAATTTTCTAGTAACTATAAGAGAGACCCCAGCCATTAAACTTAAAGACAGTGTGTGTCCTGATGTGTCTGGCTCTTTATATCTTTCTGTACCATTCATGCTGTTATGTTTATAGCCTTGCTATTTATTGAAATTATTTCATGAACACTCCTGCTACTTTTCTTCCCTGAACTGAATAGATGTTTCTGGTAAGTAAAGGTCGTTAATTGTTTCCACCCCCAATTGGCCATCTGGGGGTGGAGAATCCTTATTTCCCCCAAGATCCTATCAGTGGGCTCATAACATGCCCCCTCTCATTTAACCAAAGGTCTCCCCTAGAATTCTTTTAAATTTATATCTTTAAATTACAGCTGACATAAAATATATTAGTTTCAGGTGTACACCTTAGAGATTACTAGACATTTATATCTTACAAAGTGACCCCTTGATAAATCTAGGGCCCATCTGACCCCATGCATTGTTATTACAATATCACTGACTATATTCCCAATGCTGTACTTTACATCCCCATGACTATTTTTATAACTGGCAATTTGTACTTAATCCCTTTCACCTTTTTCACCCATCTCCAACTTGACCTACTTTACTGCCTGTTGAGCTGCCTCAGGCCTCAAATGTTCTAGTAGACATCAACTGTTTTCTGGGTTAAAGTCTTACATCTTTAACTCAATATAGTATCCCAGCCTCAAAGGAAGTGGGATCGCTGACAGTGTGAAGGAGCTGGATATGGCAGTCCTTTTGCTGGGCGTTCCCTTCCCCCAGTCACCCTGTGCCCACTGATTACAATTCTGGAGTCAGCCTTCGGCTAAGGACTAGGGTGGTTCTGGGAGCAATCTGTGGGATTCTGAGGGGAGGGGATTCACATGTGACTGGAGGAAGGCATGTGGACCTCAAAATCAGGAAAATATGATTTGCCACTTTGGGCAAATTATGTCACCTCTGGGGGCCTCAGCATCCCATCCAGTACAAACAGCCTGTGATTCTTTCATTCAAAATGTACTGAGTGCCTGTTAAGTGGCAACTACTATGGCTGGAGCAATTGTGGGGAACCAAAGCAGACCTCGTCCTGTCATCATGGGGAACAGAGTCCTATGGAAAGGACAGGTTGAGTCAAATGTGAGATGCTAAAGCTCCGGTAAGAGCTCTGCTTGAATAGCACACATACTATGGTACATAACAGGGGTATCTAACTTGAAGCCTGGCTATATACGCATATAATCCAGGGAGCCGGGGAAGGCATTTGGGAGGGAGTGACTGAGTGAAATAATTAAAGATGAGCCAACTAGGAGGAGCGTGTCTGCAGGCTGACACCATCAGGGCGGGGCGCAGTGCTAACGCAGACACAGCTGGCTTGCCCCAGCCCAGGATGCTCGCTTCCCGGTGATGAGCATTTGCCTGCTCTCTTGTTGATCACTTGGGAGACACACCAGCTGACTTCGGGATTAGAGTTGCTCTGCCAGAACGCATCCACACGTAATTAGCCACAAATTACAGCCCTCGAAGAAAAAAATGTTTTATTTTGCTGTATTAGGCCAAGAACCAGGGCAGCCATACTTTCACTCCTTCATCTTCCATCTGCACCACAAAGAAAGCCAGGGAGAGGACCTTGCTTCTGCTCTGATTTTCACAAATAATCCAACCTAATTGGAAGGGGCATGTTGGAACAGGACAGTAACTCACCTAACATTTGCTGATCGGCTGAACAAGGTCTGGCTGAGGCCTTTTGCATTTATAGTACTTTCCACCTGAAGGCCTCAACATGTTTTGTAAGCAGTGACAGGCAACAGGACCTCATGCCAATAATGAGTTCTCTCATAATGAATTTGCACAGGCCAGGGTCTGGCTCTCAGGCAGCTAGGGTGAGGGAGGGGCATGCCCGGGAAGGGGTCCATACTCTGAGCCTGAAGCAGTAGGACTGGAACCGATGCCCACCACCCAGAGCTCTTACCACCAGACACTGAGTGTGAGCCCCAGGCAGGGGGAATCCCAGCGGCCCTGGGTTCCAGAGAGGTGCTATGGGGGCTGACTGACAAGAACTTAGAGCATGAGAAGGGCAGAGAGAAAATAGAGGTAAACAGGAAAGACCTGTCCTGAGGACAAGTGGGATGAGAAGTGTGGGTTGGGTCCAGGGGACTGGTTAGAGAGACCAAAACTGAAGCAATCATTTTACAGGATTGTTGTCAATATCTGTGACTTCACTCTACGGGATTCCTCCTGGTCCTACCTCTAGCTCCAATATGTCCCTCCAGGGAGGAAAAGAGGAGAGGATATCAAAAGTGCCAGGTAATCCTGTTTTGCCTATAGTTGTTAGTCCGCTAGGTGTATTAGTGGTTTGAGCAGAGAAGGGAGAAGTATTCTCATGTGCCGTTTTGGGCTGAATGGCATTCCAGATGGGAACTTTTAGGAGAGACCTAAATGGGGCTTTCTGTCAGCCCTCAAATCCTTCCATTCCAGAGGCTGTTGCAGAAACCAGCCCCAGGCTTACATGCCCCTGGCTTCTCAACCCGAACCCCCATGTCCCCTGAAAAACTTGATTTCAGTGATTCATTCCATCAAGATAATTTAGTGAAAGTCTAATGTATCAGGTAATATGTTGAATTCAAGGTGATAACATTTCCCCTTGCTTCAGCTCTGGAATTTCCCAAGTTTTCTGTAATGAGTCTGCAAAATTTTTTTGGATAGTAGATTTTACTATAGAGTTATATTTGGAAATGGAAATATGTAAGCTAAACATTTCAATAGTATGAGCAAAATAAACAAATTATTACTTAACAAAAGGTTACTTGAAACTCTTACTTTAAAACCTTGACTTTGCTCTCTTTTCACCAAAGAATAAAAGGCTATTGCATTCAAATTCCCTCACTATCTACTTACAGTGCTTTCCTCCAACTCAGAGAATCAGGTGCATTGGGTTCATAATCAGGTGGGGGGAAGTTCTTTAAAAAGTAAAGACACATCAGTTATGGATTCTGTCCTCAAGACCCTTACAAGATAGGTAGGAGAGAAAAGACATCCAAAAATAAAATTTTTTTATAATATGAAATATATAAAATATTTTATTAAATATAAGCCAAGTTTGAGATGGATAACTGTTTTAAAATGCGTCTTGACAAGGTCCAAGTTGCCAGTAGATGGTTTTTACCCCAGCTGAAGCTTGGGAAAGCTTGACAATGGAGAGGGACAGGAGCCAGGCCTGTAAGAAAAAGGGTTCAGAGCCACAGACAAGAGCAGTACTGGGCAACCAGGGCAAGGTTAGCCTGAGCTATACAAGAGCGGTCAGAAGGCCTCATGGGCTGGACCACGTGAGCTTGATTAGGATGAAGCCCAGAAGGCATGAGAGATGGAGGTGAGGCTGAGAGAGCTGGGTGTGGAGAGGTCATGGAAGGTGCTGGAGCCGGGCTGAGGGCTTTGATTCTATAGTCAGGGGCATGGAAATGATGGGCGCTCTACCTGAGTCAAATTGATCCAGCAGCAGAGCTTATGGATCGGGGTGGGGAGAGATGGGAATGTATGGGACTGAATCCAGGCAAAATAAGATGAGCACCTGACTGAGGGGAGCAGCCATGGAGATGCAGAGGCGGGGCGGGCAGAGGAGGCAGACTGGCAGGTGCTGGAGCAGTAGGAGTAGGAGGGACTTTTCCTTCAACCTATGCCCTCCAACCGGATGGGCAGCAAGAAGTCAAGGCGGTTAGTAGTTGCAGTGGAACACTGGAAAGGAAAGTTACAGCACCATGCAGAGGCTGGAAAAGAAAGTTACAGCACCGTGCAGAGTCTGGAAAGGAAAATTACAGAATGTTTTTTTCATGAGGACTTCTTCAGCTCAGAGGAACTACAGGAGATACCTGCATAATGATAGCTAATCGTAGGATTTCCAAATAAGCAAAAAAGATAACCTATGAGACTTCTTTGTTTTCCTTTATGCCTCTCCTTTTTTTTTTTAAGTCATCAGTCACTAAATATCTATGAAGCAGTTACACTATGTAGGAAACCAAAGAAACACAATTCAACCCTACTCCCTGTCCTCACCCAACTCTCAATACCGGCTGCCAAAAAAATGTATACACATTTTAACAGCTATTAACACTTTGGTTAACATTGCTCAGGCAGTAGTTCGCCATAATCAAAAGTGTCTGGACGCTAATGGTAACCGCTTTGAGCACCTCTTGTAATGGCAAAAGTCAAACGTGACTTGTATTCATCTTTTGTTATCGGTATATATTAGTACAGATTTTTCCTCTCTTAAAATATGTATACATTTATTTTGGCACCCTCTGTATATTTTCAGAGAACTGCATCCGTGTGTCAACCTAGAATCATACACTGTATAAGAAAGGTCTCTTTGAAGAAGAGTTAGAAGAGAGCTTGAAACAGTGCTTAAATTAGGGGAAACTAAGTGTGTGTAGGTGGGGGAGGGTAATCATAGTACAGTGCTACCATGTTCCATATACTTGACTTTTTATCTTATTTGCCCATTTTCAAGATAAGGAAACTGAAACCAAGAGAGATTAAGTGATTTGTTCAAAGTCTCACAGCCAATAAATGGCAGAGCCAAGAGAGCCATCCGCAATGCATCACCCTTGAGTGAGGCAGAGAGCAGGTAGGAAGGCGCCCTAGATGAAGACTGGGAGCTGTAGGCTATCTAAATTTCAAAACCAGTGAAACTCTAAAGGTTGATACCCACTTATGTTACTTCCCAGTTGGTTTTAATAAAGTTTTCTGAGAGATGGCTTCTCTGACAAGACTGTACATGTTGTCGAGATTTGGGGTACAGTAGGACAAGATTGAAACAAATAAGTAAATAGAATATAAATGAATTGCTTTCTGGAGTATGTTTGAGAGTCAGACTGGTTTATTCCTCATGTTGTCCTGTATGCCTGCCTCCTGGGGCTTATCGGGTTAAGAGACACCCAACCTTTTATAATATCAGATCTCGATTAATCTAGCAAATGCTATAAATCAAAAGACAGTGTGAAATTGGACACTAAATGTATTGGACATTATTATAAAAAGAGAAATTGGATAATTTCTACTCATTTCTATCTGAAAATGAAAAACTGCCAGAGTAATGAATCTTCTTCATCGGCTGAAATGCCTATCAGTTATAAAGTACTTTCCCATCAAAGATAAGCAGAGTTGAAACACATAATAAAAATGATTCACTACAATAGTTTTGAGTAGAATAAGTAAATCTCCATACTGTTTGTGGGATACAACCCCCCCACCAAAAGGACCAAATGATCATCTCTTAAAGAAACACACACACACACACACACACACACAAACACGTCAAAATCAAGAGGAGCTCGTGTTGGTCTGACATATTTAAAGGAAGGAAATCTTTGCAGCCATTACATGAACTGTCCACCCTTCCATAAAATCAAGAGGAAACGATCAAGATTGAATCCTATAATCAAGTTCAGTTTGGTTTACATGAAAAGGAATGCTGTCCCAAGGGTTATATTTAAATTTCCCTTTCATTATTAAGTTCAAAAAAAGTTACCAGGGCTGTAACTTCATAATCAAGGGAGCTGTTGGTCTGATCAGATCATGTCTTGGATACTGATTTCTCAGCCATAGTCAAAAGGTGAGATGTGCCTTCAGTTAGGATAAAATGCGAGCACAATCGGCCAGATGGCCTCCATTCCCGGGGGAAGAGAGCCCTTCAAATACTGATTCCTGGGTAGACTGCAGGTGGTCACAACATCTTTGTAAATTTCTCCAAAACTCGGAGTCATCTGTTTCCCTTTTCTGTATGAATTACAGATGTGATTGTAATGATGGGGCCCCCCAGAAGTCAATGTTTTAATTCTTATTCTTCCTTTACATGGTAAGTGCCCTCTGCCTATTAATGAGACTTGTCTAATTGGGGTAACTGGGATGGCAAACAATCTACTAGACTGTGACTCTTCAGGGGCCAGGATAACATCTGATTCCTACCACATCCCTAGGAACTAAAACGGTCTGGCACACAGTAGGTCCTCGGTACCATAGTAATCTTATATGAATCAATTTATTCATACACTCAATGAAGATTTATGTTCCAAGCACTATTCTGGGACTTCAAATAAATCAGCTAACAAAAAAAATAACACAAATGCCTGCCCTCGGGAGCTTTCATTCTGGCAAGAGGAAATAAACCATGAGCAATTAGCATAGTACATAGGTATATTATGTAGTATGTTAGAAGGTGATCATTGCTATAGGAGAAAATAAAGCAGAGTGAGGTAGAGTGAAGGACTGGGTGGAGGAGACAGGGTTGGAACCCCTCTTTCTGCTGTCCTGAAAATACACTGTAAGGAGGCAAAGGTGGAGGCTGGAGTCAGGTTTGGAGACAATTGAAAGAATCTGAGCAAACCAATAATAATCCACGGTTGTATGTGCTGTTGTAGTGCTGAGAATCAGGCTGGGGCACAGAGCAGGGTGGCGACCAGTTCTTCCAGGGAAGGGAGGGACATGGCAGGAGGCGAAAAGGGAAACAGCTTGTGGCATCAGATTGTGAAAAGCTTTGAATCCGAGCTTTGCTTGTGTTGAAACCAGGAAAATACACAACTGTGCAGTTTAAACAGGTAAGACCTTATTTGTCTCATATTAACAAATCTGGAGGAAGCAGTTCAGAATTAGTGCAGAAAATCGATGTTGACAATGGTCTCAGGCTCTGTCATAATCCTTGTTGTGTTGGCTTGTCGTGGTCATAAGAGGCTGCCCCCATCCTTGTGCTAGGAAGAAAGGAGAGAGAAGATAGCATGCATAACACTTGAATTAGTCACCCACTTTTGTTTTCAGCAGGAAAGCAAATCTCCTACCCAACAGACTTCTGGTTATGTACCTTTGGCCCAACTGGGTCCCATGACCACCTCTACCTAGAAGGTGGCTGAACAGAAGGGCAGGTGGATCAGGTATGTCAGTGACTAACAACAATGTCACAAGTTCTTAACGCAGCTGATGCAAGTGAAGAGGGTGCTTCACAAAAGGCTCCGTGCAGCTGCACTACCTCCCTCTCCCCCTCCCCCATCTCTGGGAGCCAGGCTCAGTGGAAGCAGAGCTGCTGAGGAGCACCCACTCCCCACCTGGGCTATAGTTGCCCTGCCCCCTCCGCACGGCCCCAGGTGGGCCAGCTGGGGCTTCCAAGTCCCAGACATGTATGTCTGCGAGCACCATTGATGCAGCAGTGGGGGTGGTCCCTGGTGTTGCCTCTGGAATCTGCCTCTCTGTGCAGAAGAAGGATGTATGAGTGGACGTAACACTCAGAACTTCCCTGAGACTGCAGTGCTCACTTCTGTTTTGTCAGAAGAGGTCTCTCTCCTGCCAGCCTAAGGGATGAAGCATGAAGGCACATGGGGAGGAGGGGACCCATGGCTGTGCATGACTGAGCCACAGTGAGTCAGCCAAGCTTGATTTCGGCGGCCACAACCTGCTCTGCCCACACCAGGTGTCAGCTGGCCGTCTCTCTTCACCCTCTTTCCAAATTTCTTCTCCAAAAGGCTCTAAGAAGTCATTACCCCTGAAGTGTTAACCTCTAGGCAAGTCCTCATTTGCACAGCTGCCAAGCCCCTGAGGCCCAGCCCTGAGTGTGTCATGGATAGGACCTCAGAGCCTCTGGTGTCTATTTCTAGGCTGCCACTCAGTGCCCAGAGAATCAGTATATCTTGTGGGCTTCAGTTTCCTCATCTATAAAATAGCAGATTTGGAGGATATGATCTCTGAGGTCTATATGGCTGGGGAACAAACACGGAACATTCTGTGACTCTGGCCTTGGCTGGGGCTGAGCTGCCGTCATGGGTGCAGTTCATGCAGCGGCTTCGTCCTATAGTCCCTGACGACTAGGACGCCACACACTCTGCCTCTTCCTCTGCAGGGGCCATCTCCATCTAGGTGTGCAACCCATTCCTCCCAGACCTCTGCCTGATTCCCATTAAGTGGGTATCTGAGTGTGGAGAGCTGCCTGTGGGTGTCATTCACTAGACCATCAACTCTTCGAGGGCAGGAACATGTCTGAGTTACACAGGACTTCTAGCATCCAGCACAGTGCTGGCACACAGTAGGCAGGCAATAAATGTTTGTAAAGATGAACTTCCCTAACTGTGGTTAGAAAGGTAGCAGAGATAGACTTCTCTCTCCACTCCTTTCCTGCAGCTAGGCTCAGTGGGGCTCTGCCATCTACCGTACCTGCCTTCTCCCCTCCTTCTCTCTTCCTAATGTGAGCAAAGCCTGCTTTATACACAGTCATATTATAAACCCCCAAGTTGGTCCCCTCATCCAAACATACAGCCTACCTAGCTGCCTGAGCTACCATTTGAGTTCCCTGGTTTAAAGGTATTACTGCTTTAAATGTCCCATTAATAATAATAATAAATACCTGTAACACCTTTTCAAGTTTTCCAAGTGCTCTCATTTATTGTACCCCAGCTCTCTTGGGAGAGGTAGTTTCTTAAGCCGCTATCAAACTGTGGCTTCTAACAGATGAGCTGACAGCCAACTAAGAGACCCTATGGGGAAGGAGCCTCAGAAGACAAGCCTGAGAAAAATATCAGCATAAAGTGCCAGCAGCCGGGCAGGGAACAATGATAAAAGAAGAAATATCAGAAGCCAAGTCACATCTCACCAACGTTGCCTTGTGCCACTTAAGCACAAAATGCTGGACTCAGTTGTAGTACCTATGTACAGCCCTAAGTTTCTGAAATCATCATTTTCTACCTGCCTCTCACCCCACCCCTTCCCCTCTTTCATCACACAACACTCGTCCTTGTTCAACTACTTGACCTTCTATTGTGAGTTGCCTCAAGCCCTCTTTTGTAAAAGGATGGGGTACAGGTAAAAAGTGCCTTACTTGGTAATCGTTAAAGACCATTTACTCCTCTACACAAGATGCCTTGATGCAATAGGAAGAAGATTCAAGAATACTTTTAAATACCTAAAAAGTAGCCTAAATAACAACAACAACAACAATAATAATAATAATAGTTTTAATTATGTGGCAAAATATGGTGGTTCCTTCACTTACTTAGAGTCTGAGACCACAGCCTAGGGTAATGTTAATCTGTTATATGCATGAATGTCTTACACAAGCGTAAGTTTTGCCATCATTTCCGTGGATATTTTCTGGACATTTAACCCACTCATGCTTTAACCTGGTACAAAGTAAGCAAATGGAACATTCCCCAGGAATTTCATCAGTGTCAATTGTCAATCAGGATATGAAGAATTTGCTTTTCAAATCCCTTTTACTTTATTTTTATGGATTAAAAAATATGGTTCACCCTTGCTTTAATAGTGATCATTTCTGTAGATAGTGGTAGGCTGCTGTGGCTGAAGGCATGGGCTTTGGGGCCAGCTACCTGAGTTTGAATCCCAACTCTGCTACTTGCAAGTTCTGTAGACATGGCATAATTACTCAGTCTCTTGGCCCCTCCCTTTCCTCTTAAACTGAGGATTATAATAAAAACAGTACTTAAAACAGTGTCTGGTGGGCTGGCCAAGTGGCACGTTGGTTAGGAGTTGGCTTGGGATGCCAGCTCTGAGCAGCAGGGCCCCAGTTCAGATCCCACATGAGGGCCAGTGATGCTGCGCCCTCTACAGCTAAGATGGTGAACAACAGCTTGACCTGGAGCTGGGCTGCTGTGAGTCACTGGCAACAGCGTAGGCTGCAGTGGGGCTGGCCGATAGTGGGCATGAGCTTTTGTGAGCTGCTGTGAGCCACCGTGAATGGCCGTCCAATGGCCGGCACACGACTGCCTCACCTGGGAAGAGCCCAATGACAGTACCAACATGGTCCAGTGAAAAAACATCCTCCACAACTAAACTGAAGAACAAAAATGACAGCAACTTGTCTTCTCCCCTCCCCCAATTCCCCAATAAAATCTTTTAAAAAAATAAAAATCTTTAAACAACAACAACAAAAAACAGTGCCTGGCACATAATAAATACGCTGTAAGTGTTAGCTCTTATAATTATGACAGTCATCCATTATTATACTTAATAATTTTCATTTCTAGTGCCTTTTTCAACATGGCATTGCTTATTCTCTAAATTATTAGCTTGCTTCAAATAGGTTGTCCACATAAGGGTGACCATGAAATGTCTAGTTGACCTTGAGCAAAAATAGTTTCTCATGCATGCTGCATGCATGTGTGTGTTTGAAAATATTAAGAACATGAGCCTACATTGAGATGAAAGAATGTATTTAGGGATGAACAAGACCGAAAAGTTAGGGTAGAGGATGCGGTGGTGGGGATAGGGGATGAAGGCAAGAAGATTGCTGCCACATTTCCCAGAAATGAAGAATGAATGAACTCTGAGCTGGGTATTTTAAGAAAAGAAACTGATAGATTTCCACAAGGTGGTTCTTATAAACCCAAATCAGCTTGGAAATTTCCAGTGTCTTAATTGTGAGGGGCTAAAATGTTTCCACACTAGTGGCTGAATATAAAAGGGTTGATTAAAATACTTTTTTAGTAGTTCGTATCCTTAGGAGTGAAGTCTTTGCTACGACCTGTGCCAGTAATAGCTAGGAAACAGCTAATTACATTAGAATGTGTGTTTTTAAATTGGTAATTATAATAAAAGAAGCAACAACCCAACAATAATTTGCCAGTTTGTACATCTGTGAAGTTTAAATGGGAAAATTGCCTCTTGTCTCAGCAAGGATGTAATTGATTCTTGGGCACTTAACGACATAATACCAGTTGCTGCCTGTTCTTCTTTCTTCCTTCAAAGAGCTGACACCATTACGTCACTGATATAAATGGAATCTTGAAGGTGCATCAAAAAGTCTCTGCCTTTTGAGAAAAATAAAAAACCATTGTGGCTCTTCAGTTTGGAACAGGACATATTCAAGTAGGCATCCTGGAGCCAGGGTTAGAGTTCAGCCCTGCTAGTTTTCACTCTTTGCTATGAGGTGTGCTGGAGCCCATTTTGTCATGTTAGCAGCCATCATTGTAAACCTCTAAAATGTCTTAAAGTAACACTTTAAAAGACTGCCAAATGAGAGAGCAAAGAGGCTTTGTCAGAGGCCATCTGCTCTCATGTCAACCAAAACTAACTGGAAAAGAACTGAATTTCATTAGTAGAGATGGACTAAAAATATATGCATCAAAAGATAACTTGCAAAATATTGGCCTTACTCCCCACCCCCAAACTCGACTCTTCATATCACATTATTGCAGTTTCACATTAAGTATCCAAAGGGCAGAAAAGGAATAAATTCAAAAAATCAACATCAAAGTGCTATCTATATTTCTTTTCCAATCAGAAAAATTGTTTTAATTTCAATTTTTAAATTTCAATTTTTAATTAAATTGGCCACTCTTGACAGTGGATACACTTTAATCCTTTGGAATATGTCATGCATATATATTTTTAAACTGCTTAAGAAACATCTTGTCAATGTGATTATCAATTTTCTTCATATTAATGCCTATTTTCCTAACACAATATTTTGGTCCTATATAATGATTATGTATAGTTAAATAAAACCTAATTTCCATGAACACTAAGTGTATAGCTGAAGATTATAAACATATCTATGTTATTTTAAACTTCCTCAGTCTATGGGATCTACTGCTATCTACCTGAATAATAGGAGTGACCATATAGCAAATGTTTTCGAGCTGATTTATATCTCTAGCTGAGCAAGTTAGAATGGGTACACCAGATCTTCCTCTCTGGGATGTATCCTGAGGGGAAAATGAGTCACAGAGAATCGTGTCATTAGCTACCATGTAATAAAAACAGAAGTATTACTCACTGATTATAGGCCTTGTGACTTAGGGTTAGCACTTCATGGTTGCCAACTCTAAATCCATAAGAATCCTACATTGATGCTTTTATTCTCCCCATTGTATAGACCAAAAAAAGTAAATCCCAGATAATTTAGGCCTAAATTCACATAGCTATTAATAGTAAGGGGCAAAGTCGGAATTCAAACCCAGAGCCCATGTTTTTAACCACTTTACTCTCCCCTGTATGCAACACCTGTGTTCCTTTTCATTGTTGTTTGTGTTTTGAGATTTTTATTGTTGGGAAAGATAGCTTTTTATTTTGAAAAATATCAAAATTAAAAATAGTTGCAAGTACCATATGAAGACTTGTTTTTCCCCTGAACCATCTGAGAATAAGTTGTTCACCTGATCCATCATTACCTTGAAATACATTCAAATATAATTCCAACAAACAAGACATTCTCCTCCATAACCATAATACAACCACCAAAACCAGGAATTTACCATTCAAAACTACTTCCATCTAAGCCTCACACCCCATTCAGCTTTCACCAGTTCACCCAATAACATCCCTGAAAGCAAAAGTCACCAGTTCAAAGTCACCTGTTGCTTTTACTTGCCACTTCTCACTGATCCCTATAATCTGGAACAGTTTCTCAATCTGTTGTTAATTTTCATGACCTTGATACTCTTGAAGATCATAGGCCAGATGTTTTGTAGCGGTTCCTCACTGGGGGTGGGGGTGAGACGTCTGATATTTCCTAGTGATTAGGTTGAGGTTTTGCATTGTTAGGAGGAATATTGCAGATGCAATGCTGGGTTCTTCTCATTGTGTGTTATCAGGGGCCACACAATCGTCGCATTGTTGGTGATGCTCTTTGATCACTTAATAGAAATGGTGTCAAGCAGATTTCTTTATTGTAAAGTTACTCTTTTTACTCTCCAAAATTATAAGTATTATGTGAGGAGATACTTTGAAGCTATGTGAATATCCCAGTCCTTGTCAACTTTCACGTCATTCACTTATTTATTTATATCAGCATGGACTCATGGTTTTCTACTTTATTCAATGGATTATAATCTGTTACCACTATTATTTATTTTAATGTTCAAATTGTCTTCAATTTTCCTACTGGGAGCCCCTTCAACTTGTCTCCTTTGTCTTTTTCATATGTTACCATTATTTTTAGAGCACTTTCTTGCTGATAGGCACAATAAGTCCTTCAGGCTCATCTTGAACTCTCCCTGCTACAGCCATTGCTTCAACTATTTCTCCAAGGATCTCTGCTTTATTTTAGGGAATAACAATATTTAGAAACCAAGACCTGTAGTGAGGTGTGCTCATTGCTGCTTCACGGCAGGCTCTCTAGGTGGGAAGAATTAAGAAGCGCATGCGTGCACGAGCGTGCATGTGTATGTGTGTGTGTGTGTGTGTGTGTGTGTGTGTGTGTGTGTAGAAAGAAAGACATGTATATACATGTTCATTACTATATCTGTGTGTGGCTATATATATATTTTTATATTAGTTGACACCAATACTTTGAATTTTAGTCCAGCACCATTCTAGTTTTCCCATTTCATATTTGTAACCTCCTTCTCTGACAGTGAGAAACTTAACAGCCTGTGCTCTTAACCATTCTACTATATTGTCTGTCTCCAGGAGCTCAACAAAAAGGAGGAAAACTAGACTGAATATCAGAAAAACTGGGACTCAGTCTTGGGCCTCCTCTTCAATAGCTGTATGACCTTAAACAAATCGCTTAACTGACCTGGCTTACCATTCTACATCTACAAAATGGCTATGATCATAATACCTATTTCAGGAAGACAGACAAAGTGGAAGTCAGAGCAAAGGGCCTGGGGCCAGACTGGCTCTGACACTCAGTGGCTCTGTGACCTTGAAAAAGTGACTTTTCTTTGAGACTTGTTTCTTCATCTTTAAAATGTGAATAATGCTACCACCAAACTCCCAAGCAACTGTGATATTTAAACACTCAGTGCCTGGTAGATAGAAATAATCAATAAATGATTATTCCTTTCACCTTTCTCCTCACCACTATGTTAATAATAATAATAATAAAACAACTATAATTATACCTCTGTAGAGTAATAGAAAGTCCAACATCCGTTAAAATGATCACATAATTTCTTAAGTAAGGTCCAGTGATAACCTTCTAAAGTAGCAATTGAGTATAATACATTGCATTTTTATGGCATTTTCACCCCCTCTGAATATTCCCAAGGTGAGCTAGAACTAAGAAGACTAGATGACTGCTCCAGCAATAAAGGATATATTTAAGAAAATTTTGCCATAGAGTTTTAAGGGTCATGTGTAACTCTGTGCAATAACAAATAATAAAGGCTTTGGTTGATCGAATGCCTGTTATGCTAGGAACTTTACAAACTCATTGCTAATCCTTACAACATCCCTGCAAGGAAGGTATTACTTTCTCCATTCCATGAATTAGCAAACTGTAGCTCAGAAAGCTTAGATGTCTTCCCCAGGGCTACACAGCCAGTGAGAGATGGGCCCAGGCTAGATCCTACGTGTTGGGAGCTCTAGACCTTCCTGCTTTCTGTTCAGTCCACTGTCACATGACCTGTCATGAGAAACTTGCCCATGACATGACCCCATCCACTGGATTTGTGGAACTCTGGCGATGTCAGAGTTCCCATTTGGTCAGAGACTAATTAAAATGGCTGAAAATGAGCTCAGAATATCATCTCCAGTTCCCCACATTCTACAATCCTGTGTTCGGGAAATTCAAGAGCTCAATGCCTGGAGTCCTTGGGAACTACTTGACAGAGTATTTCTCTAGCACAACCAGACGAGTTGGCATCTGTTCAGTGACTAAAAAGGCTCCTCCTGAGGTTGAAATAAATTCAGCACCATTGACCTGTTCTTTCTCTTTACGTAGCTTATTTTTTAAAGGATCTTGTGTCTATGGGGGAGTCGGGGGGAGGTGGTGTTACCTGTATCCTTGTTGTACTTTCCCTGTTCATCTGTTCATTTATCTCATCCTCAGCCAGCCTGAATTCTGGGGGTGCAAGGAGTGTGTTTTGGTCATCTTTATTTCATTCGTGCTAAGACAGGGTAGGTCTTTCATAAATGTATATTGGCTGACTGGATAGATGATACTGGTCATCTTTATCCTTAGTCATATGGGGAGTGGGAAGGTAAATACAATGTAATAGAAAATTGAAGAAATGACATGGAGACAGGTATATCTACTATAAGTTTTCTCAGAAAATAAATATTTTAGAGAGACACAAATGTTTTAACTTATTTTCAAGGGTGCATTTAAGAAGCACAGAGCATGGACTCTCAGAGCGTGGCTGCCTGGGTCAAATCCTAACTCTAATACTCACTCACTGTGTGATCTTATGCAAGTTACTATGCCCTAGCTGTAAAATGGGACTATTGTGGAAATGATTGAGTTCATAAACATGAAGTGCTTAAAACAGTGTCTGGCACATAGTAAGAGCTTTGCAAGTATGAGCCTTCCTTATCTTGTATCTTTGTTGCTTTTGCAGAGATTAAGACCCCAATAGAGTAATGAAAAGAAAATATAGTACCCAAAGCCACATCAAATAAGAAAATGAATTCCTTGTCTAAAGCATTCCACAAGTTACATTACCATAAACTGGTAATTTACACATGTAGTCTCAGGGGAAAGGGACAAAGAAATGCATATGAACCTGCAACAAGGTGAGAAGCCTCTAATATATTTCCCTTCATCATGAACATAATGTGTTATGAAAAAGTTGCACAATCATTGTGTATAAATGCAGGCTTCAGTGCACAGTGGCTGCGCAACCCTGTAGACAAGGACGATTGATCAGCAAACAACTCCAGGCCTTCTGCCTGCCAGCACCCGGGCCACTAGCTGTTGGGAGATATTTACACAATCAAGCCTCTGTTTTCATCTTAAATGCATGACCTCAGGACTCAAATTGGCACTCAAAATTGCTCAGCAAACTTACTAGGTTTCTCATTTTCCCTCTCTCTTAGGCATCTAATTCATTTCTTCTCCATCCCTCACAAAGTTCCACAGCCCCACCTCCACACTTTCCATCAGCTGATGACCTTGTTTCACACATCACTGAGAAAACTGAAACCAACAGACACACCCCCTCACCTTCCACTACCAAACCTGCTACCTCAGCTTCACTTGCTCCTATATTCTCCTGATACAACCAAGAGCATTTCGCTTTAGAAGCAAGTGCCTAGGCTCGAGCTGCCCATGCCTCTGCTCTAGGGGCTTCCACGGGTGCCCTGCTGATGAACTTCAAGAACAGTGGCAGCAAAAGATAGTTACAGCAAACATTGAGGTTTACCACACGCTAAGATTTTATATATGTATATAAACTTTCTTGGTCCTCCACAATAAGCCTAAAAGGTGCATGGTATTATTGTCCCCACATTATAGATAAAAAACGAAGGCACAGAGAAGTTAACTAACCTGCCCTCGGTCGCAATACCAGTGAGTGATGAACCCAGGCATCTGGCTCCAGAGACTGAATTCTTTTTTTTTTTTTTTTGTGACTGAGCTATTTCACTTTATTTATTTATTTTTTTATTGTTAGTTTCAGGTGTACAGTACAATGCAATAGTTATCCTTTTCACCCTCACAAAGTAACCACCCCCCTCTCCCCCTCTATTGTCCTCCCCCCCCGATATCATGCTTATCTATTACAATTCCATTGACTCCATTCCCACTCTCTACTGCATGTCCCATGACTATATGTATATATAATTATAGTTGACATACAATATTATTCAACATCAGCTTCAGAAATACAGTGTGGTGGTCAGGCCTCTACACTGTCTATGAAGTGGTCTCCCTAAAAAGACATGAGTCCAACTAGCCCCCTAAAAAATATTTACAACATTATAGATTATATTCCCCAGACTTTCTTTTTCCTTCCCTGGGGACATATTGTAGTTACCAATTTGTATTGTCTCATCCCTTCCCCTTCTCCTTCATCCCCACCCCCTCCCAACTAACAATGCTCAGTTTTTCCTCTGTGAAGAGAGAGAGAGAGAGAGACTGAATTCTTAACCCAATACAGCCTCACCACAAAGACTGGATAGCAGGTGTGGGAGAAAGAGAAAATGAATCCTGAGTTTTTATGTCAGCTTCTTGGTGCTCAGAACTTGACCCTCCTGCTGGGTCTGCTTCCTTCGTGGGGGTACTGAGTAGGAGTTACCCAAACAGGGTGCCATTTTAGGGAAGCACAAGAAATGCATGCAATTGAGCTCCTTGCCCTGGAGAGTGTGGCTGCAGAATCCTCTGAGAGTCTCCCATCGTCTCAGCCTCTGTGACCATCACGTAGAACAAGGGTATGCTTTTCCCAATGTTAGAGTCTCACTGGGCTTTGTAGGCTATTCTTCCACAGGCCGATGGCCACATGGTGGGGATCCTTGAGGGGTGTCTTAGTCTACTCAGGCTGCCATAACAAAATACCATAGACTGGTGCCTTCAACAACAGACATTTATTTCTCACAGTTCTGGAGACTGGGAGTCCAAGATCAAGGTGCCAGTAGATTCAGTTTCTGGTGAGGACCCTTGTCCTGCCCTGCAGATAACTGCCTTCTAACTGTCTTCACATGGCCTTTCCACAGTGCATGCAGGTGGACAGAAAGATCTCTCTCTTCTCCTTCTTACAAGGTCACCATCCCTGTGAGATTAAGACCTCACCCTTATGTCTTATTTAACCTCAATTACCCCCTAAAAAGGACTTATCTCCAAATACCATCACATTGGGGGTTAGGGCTTCAACATGTGAATTGTACGGAGACACAATTCAATCCCTATCAAGGAGTATTTCAGAGTCTGCTTCTACAGTTGCTGCTGCCTAAGAGCAGTGAAACAGGGTCACTCAGCTTGGAAAGAGTCTCCTAACCCAGTAGAAGACTTGTCCATTTTCCTCTCTGAGGCAACCCTTCCTCTGAGCCCTGGATTCTATCTTCTCTCACTTCTCAGATCTTACTTCTATTAGCTCTCCCCCTGCCCTCCTGCACCACCAATATCTCCTTTTAGACGAGATGGCTAACATCAACATTCCCAAATGTTCTCCTATATCCCATTCCACTAAAAGAACTGTCTCTTCTTTATCCTCCCCCCATCCTCCTCCAGCAATGCTTTAAGACTTAGAATAAACCCAAGCATGATGGCATTCAGACGCTTCAGTCTAACTCCTGTAAGAAATGGCTTGGGCTGGCCAAGTGGCGCAGTTGGTTAAGAGCTTGCTCAAGAGTGTGAGCTCCAAGCAACAGTGTTGCTGGTTTGATTCCCGGCCCAAGCTGAGCTGCCACTGAGCTGCCAACAGGTGGCAAGATGGCTCAGCTAAAAAAAAAAAAAGAAAGAAATGGCTTAATCGCCAGCCTATAGTGGATAATGGGTATCTGGTACACACACACACACACACACACACACACACACACACACACACACACACACACGTGTGCACATGTGTGCACATATATACAAATATACACACACAGATATATACACATACACATAGCCACACATATGCACACACAATTAAAAGATACAAGCACACATATAGATAAATATACACACGTACACCCACAAATATACTCACATATACACAGATATGTATACAGATATACACACATACTCATATATATAAAGGCATATACATCTTTATTCACATAAGCACATATACACATACACCTATAAACACACACACACATATATATATATATACACATATAGTCTTGAGGAGGCTGTGAAGATGAAAAGAGGAATTGGAATACAATTGTAAAAGCAAATGATGTGAAGGCCAAAAAGAAAGAAAAGATGAGACTGAATCTACCTTTCCACAGAATACTGACTTGCATTTTCAACACATTTTTCAAGAGCTGGCTCTGTGTCTGGCCCTGGGTGAGGCACTAGCCCTTCATTTAAATGGTCCATGTCAAGTGACAGCATACTTAATGGGATCCTTAAAGCGGGCAAAAGGCTCCTCTCGAGGAAGACCTGCAGTATATTCTCACCCAGGGAAGGCTGCTTGGAGCATGCTAGAACATCTTTACAATAAACACACACACACACACACACACACACACACACACACACACACACACTCAGCTAATAACACTGGTCTCTGTATTTTAGTGCCTTCAACATGGCTTCCAGAACAAGAGCAAGAAAATAGCACCCTGAGATCAAGTACTGGAAGGAGCCCTCAAGCAGAGAAACGGTTAGAGTAGGTCAAGGTTAGATTGTGGCTCACTCAGTAGCTTTTGCTTTGCTCATTCCCAAGCTGCACAAAGTTCTGGTGATGGGTGAACGGTATTTTAGAAAGTTATGGTTCACCTTTCCCCCAATAGCCTACCCTCCTCCCACACAACACCTGTGAGCAGTAGCTCTGCTCCCCTGTCCTTGGTCCAGTTTCTCTCTAGGAGGTGAGAGTCTTTAGTCAGGCCTGATTAGGGTGAGTTTTGCTTCATTATAATGAGTCGCCTTTGAAAGGCACCTCCCAACTGTTCTTGTGCATCCTATAAGACTGCATCTTACTTGCTTATCTAATCCTTCTGTTTCTTAACATGATGCATCTTTTCAAAATTCCTGAAGTCCCAGGCATTTTCCCCTCAGAGTTCATCTTCTTAATGGTTCATGTATGACAGGTCTTCTGCAGAGCCCAAACCTCTGGGTAGGGGATTGATGTACTGACCACCTTCTACTTTACTAACCTTCATACTCTCAGGCACCTGAGGAGGAGGCTCTATGTGACATTCAGTGGCTATGACTAACCACAGTCCCTGTTACTTCATACCTTGCAACTCTGTACAATGACACCTCTGTGGGGTGGGAGAAAATAGTTGGAAATCCTTGCTGTGGGATCCTCAGGCCTTTCTGAAGGCAAAGGTCCATAAGCAGATGCTAAGGACATCAGTTCCTCTGTTAAGCTCTAGCAGGTCTGTGTGGCTCTGTCTCCCACCTGTAGTAAGAACAGCTCAGGACTGTCCACCAATGTCCAGTTTAGTCACTTTCCATGGTCAGTTCAATGCTTGGGCACCCATTTCATGGGAAACACTGTGGAAGGAGACAAAATGAAACAGACCTGGAAACTGCCCTCATGTTATTTAGGGCTTGGGGTGGGAAAGAGAGAGCGGTGACACACAGGTTATCTAAGAAAAGGCAGGATGTGTTCAGTGCTGCCACCAAAGAACAAGTAGGAGCCCTGGGGCCCTGAGGAGAAGGAATACAGTATTTCCCCACGTATAAGATGCACCTTAATTTTGGGGTCCGAAATTTGAAAAAAATGTTATCACATAAAGTTATTGAACTCAAGTTTTATTCATCATAAAATTCATACAACTCCTCATCACTTGTGGGAAATGCAAGTAAAACATCTACAACCACTGTATAAGACACACCCAGTTTTTAGATCCCAAATTTTTCAAAAATGGATGCGTCTTATACGTGGGGAAATACGGTACATTCCAAAGGAGGCTTCATGTGAAAGGGGGTATCTGAGTCAGAGAATGAGGAGGATGCCAAAAGTCGGAGACTGGGAAAGTGACGGCACTTCCAGGTGAAGGGAACCTGTACATCAGCACAGACGGAGGAACACACGGCATGGGTTGAGAGAAAGTGAAGAGTCTAAGATGACAGGAAACACAATGCGTGGTGCCTGGCACAATGCATCCAGCTTGAGGAGGCCTCAGCTTAGAGGGCTTAGGGACTGACCACTGCGATATAGGGAATGGGGCACCACTGAAGGTATTCAGATTGTCATGCCTGCACTTTAGGAAGATAACTTGGAATCTGAGAAGGTGGCTGCCAGAGAGAAAGCATGGCCCTTCCCTATCTTGTTAAACCCTTTCTCTGGAGTCAACAAAAGTAAGATTAGACATAGGGTCCAGAGGATGCATCAAGGAGAAAGCATGTTGGGGACTCCTGGTTCCAGGGCAGCCAGCAAGACCTGGCTGCCAACTGCAGAGGAAGAGCCTCAAAGTGAAGGTCTTGGATTTTGTGGCTCCCTGAAGAAGCCCATCTGGCAGATGTGTGTCTGCTCCTTAGAACAGGGCTGTCTCCTGACCACAGGATGGAATTCAAACAGATCACCAAATCCCACCCTCGTGGACCTACATGGAGCATCCTTAATGGGCTGCACTGGCGTCAGTCTGTTCTGCTGCAAGAGCATTCAAAGGCAGCTTGGCTAAAGGTAACAGTTTGCCTGCTGCTGGCCACCAGCCCACAGAACGGACACTGGCATGCCTCCTGCCCCCTGCTCTGCCATCACTGATAGAATACCCAATGGGCTGACCAGTACAAATACAGAGAGAGCACATAAATGAGTAGGTAATGAAAATTACAACCCACTTAAGGGGTCTCTGTAACCAGAGGGAGAAAGACTAGGCTGAGCAGGTAGAGCTGGCAGTTTCCTTTATAGCAGAAATAATGAGAGAGAGAAAGAGGACATTAATAGAAGTAATTAGAACAAAGATATAATTAGAGCACAGAAAAGGCTTTCTGGAATTAAGAATGATACTTTTGAAATTTAAAAGTTCAGTAGACAAATTGAAAAAAATGAATGCTTACTGCTGAGAATAGAATTCATGTTCTGGAAGATCAAGTTAAAGAAATATCTCAAGACACAGAGAAGTACCCCCAAAGTAGAAATCATGTGGAACAAGAAAAGAGACTTAGAAGACAAATCCAGAGGATCTACCATGTTAACAGTGGGAATGCCAGAGGATATGAAGTAACAGTGCATGGAAAGTAATCAGCAAATAACAGAAGAAAGTATTCCCTAAAGAAATACTTGCTCCTTCAGATTAAAAGCTCAGCTGAGTCCTAGAGAGGATGCATTAAGAGGAGAAAACAACAACAAAACAAAAGCCTGAGACATACTCTACTGAAATTGCTACATTTCAAAGAAAGGGAGAAAATCTTACAGATCTTCTGACAGAAAGAACAGGTTAGATTATTAATAAAAACAAATTATGGGCCGGCCAAGTGGCACGTTGGTTAAGAGCTAGCTTGGGACACCAGAGGGCCCCAGTTCGGAACCCACATATGAGGGCCAGTGACACTGCCCTCCACAGCTAAGATGCTGAACAGCAGCTCAACCTGGAGCTGGGCTGCCATGAGTCGCCGGCGACGGCGTAGGCTGCACCCCCTGTGGCAGTGGGTTGCCATGGGCTACCGTGTGTAGCCAGCAGCCAGCGTGAGCGGCCAGCAGCTGCAGTGAGTGGCTGTCCAGAAGCCGGCGACTGATTTGCCTCGCCTGGGAAGAGCGCAATGATGGTGTCAACTTGGGCCAGTGAAGCAACATCCTCCACAACTAGACAGCAACTTGTCTGTTCCCCTTCCCCCAATTCCCCAGCACTATTCCCATCCCCCAATTCCCCATTTGAAAAACAAACAAACAAACAAACAAACAAAAACCCCACAAATTATGTGATCCTAAAATACTATCCAGTCAAAGTATTATTCAACCTGACAGGGAAAAGGAAAAAGTAATATTACAGACCCAATTGTCTGATTATATCAATCAATGATATTGTAAATCAACAACAGATAATTACCAAAACATTAATTACTTGCAAATTAAGAAACATTCTTTTAAATTATCTTTTGTATAATAGTCAAGTCCTAGCTAAAATTTGACATTTTTCTGGAGAGTAAAAAAAAACAAACCATTTCATACGAGAGTATAGGACACAGCTAAAGCTGTATTTGAAGGAAAATGTTTAGCTTTAAATGCTGTTAGTGTATTAGACATACTAAAACAAAAGTAAAGAAAAACTAAAAATAAATAAAATGTACCTGTTTGACTTAAGAAATTAGAAAAGGAAGAATGAGGTGCAAAAGAAGACAATTCTGGCAGCAATGCTATGGGATAAAGGATGGAAATGATTCTGCAGCAAAATGACGAAGCCCTAAAATAGAAGCAGCAGGATGAAAACGAAGAGCTGGACTGAGAAGTTGTTCTGGAACTGGAATGACCCTGGTGTGGAAGCAGAGAATAGGGAGAGGAGCCAAAGACGAGGAAGAGTCTGAGACTGGGTAATGAGGTGAAGGTGATACTATTAGTAAGACAAAATGGAGAAGGAAGGATGAGAGGGGAGACACAAAGTTCAACTTCTAATATATGGAATTTGAGGTGCCTGTGATGGGCAAGGCACTGGATGAGGCACTGTACCCATTATAAGCCTGGATGTACCCCTGCTCATCCCAGATTCCTGTATTACCATACCAATCCAGGGCTGCTGCAGCTGGCATATGTCATATCAAGGTGACAAGCAAAAATGTACATGTTTAATAGAGGCTGGTCCCAGAAATGTCTGGCCCAAGCTATGGCTTGAGAGAAGGCTCCACCCTTTCCACCCCTCTCCTCTGCTACAATTCTGAGGGACTGTCCTAGGAGATTAGGAATAGAGGATGGGAGCAGGGCAGAGAGAAACTAGCAAAGTCAGCATTTCCTCAGCCAGTTTTCATTATTCAACTCAAAGGCCCTACTTTGGAAACAAGTGAGCTCTCCAGGGACTTGTCCCTAAATTAATTAAACACAACATCACATTTGTAGCCCAAAGACTATTAAATATGACTTGAGCACTTCAATTTCTGTTTTCTTTGCTCTTCCCGTGCTTCCCCCCGCCCCCAACCCCACCCCTGCAGCCCAGAATCCCAGCAACACAACACTGAGAAATCTAGACCTAGGGAATCAAATCAAAGAATCACAGATCAGGATCTCTCCATATTCAGATAACTCTTTCAAACAAATCTGGTAACAAACCTTGTGGATTCCATCTAAGTCCATCTTCCTGTGTAGCTTCTAGGAAAAGCAGTAGGTCAATGATAGTATTCGCTTGGGGAGAAAACACAGCCAGGCAGACAGCCTCCTGGAAAGACTCTCCTCTGGCCTGTGCCTATACTGTGGTCAGCCTGACTTTCTCTTTGATACAGAAGGATAGCTTCGGGCAAAGTATATTTGTGTAATCCTCTACCACTGATTGGTGTTAACTTAGTACTTGGTGAGAAAGTTTAAACTGTGAATGAAATGGGAACTTTGAATGCTGGCAGCTGATTTTAATCAGACCTTTCTTGTGCTCTGTTCAAAGCTGTGCAACAAGGACTGAGAGGCCAAGCCACTATTCTAGATTCCCAGGGATGCTTACAACATGTGGACCTCAGATTTGTCCTTTTGCCATGAAGCCCTGTCTAAGAATGCTGTGCATCCTCCCAAGTATAAGCTGTGGAAGTTCAGCAACTATTTTTGTGCTTGCCATTTTTCAGTCAAAAGAAATAGAAGGTCATCACACTATGTACAATTGAAACCTCCAAAGTTTTACTTTGCTTTAATACCATTAATGGTAACTGAGTACAGGCACAGTGGCCTGACCTCACATCCAAATGAGCTCAATTCTTGCTCAAGGAAAATAAAAGCACAGACGTTCAAAGTTCTCAGAGCCACCGACATATCACTGGAGAAAAATGGTATTCCTGAGCCCAGAATTAAAGAGCCTCACTTGTAGGAAATTGTCAAAAGACATCTGTGCGGGCATTCTTCTTTTTCTTTACTGTTTTTGTTTTGTTTGTTTTGTTTTTAATGCAGGTCTTTTGTACAGTCAGTCCTCATTTCTCCTAGCTAGTGATGCTTATGAGCAGTTCAAATAAAATTATGGGAAAACAGCCTGATTCTTCACCTTTTTTAAAGCTACACCTATCTTTGTAAATTTAAGTATCAATTCAGAGATTCAAGCGAGGTTTTCTTTCCTCTCTATGTGCTAAGATTATTTTTCTTATATGACACTGATGTTTTTGTCTCTTTGCATTAGCTGCAAGTGAACTTTTAATAATGTGCTAAAGAAGGAGTCTTTGGTAATAGACTTTCAGATTTGGAAGCGTGAAGCATATTATCTGGAGAATTTCACATGGTTTGGGAACGGTCCAAATATTTAAAAGACACTCTGTTTAAGGCAGTTGCACTGGGGGTCATTTGTTGAAGAATTAGCTCTCATTGTGGGATTCTCTTCAAGTCCTTATGCTTTCTGTGATGACATCTTACTTATAAAGGTGATGCAGTACTGGCATCTCATTAGCATAATCCTTGAACAAACATTATTAACATTATTAGCTATGTGTCATCTTATTCATCACTGAACATTCTCACTCTGTCCTGAAATGGGACCTGAGACCTTAGACTTTAGTTCCCATACCCAGAATGTGGTCCAAAGACCAGCAGCATCCATATCACCTGAGACCTTGTTAGAAATGCAACTCTCAGACCTCACCCACACCTAGTGCTATGGACTGAATTGTCACCCTTGCCCCGCAAATTCATATATTGAAGCCCTAACCCCCAGTGTGACTGTATTTGGAGATAGGGTCTAGGAGGAGGTAATTAAAATTAAATGAGGTTATATGGGTGGGGCTCTAATTCAATAGGATTATCATCCTTCCAAGAAGATACACCAAACAAGAGAGCTTGCAATTTTTCTCCATACATGCACAGAGAAGAGGTCATGTGAGTACATAGCAAAAGGCAGCCACCTGCAAGTCAGGAAGAGAGCTCTCACTAGTAACCAAATCAGCCTGTGCCTTGATCTTAGACTTGCCAGCCCCCAGAACTGTGAGGAAATGACTGTCTGTTGTTTAAGCCCTCCAGCCTGTGGTATTTTGTCATGGTAGCCTAAATTGACTAAGATATCTGCTAAATCACAGTCTTCATGCTAACAAGCTCACCAGGTGACTAGTATGTTAACAAAGGGAATATTTACACAAACATTGCTTGTTTTAAGAAAACCAGCAGGAGGAATAATGCGGTACCCTAGGGCTAAAGTCAGTGGCGAGCAATTACCACCCACCCTATAACCAAAGGGCAGGGAGAGGCAGTACGGACCAGAACCCAGAGAAAGTGGCTGCATAACGAAGACTGCCAGTTGGGAGCTGAGGTTTGGGAGAGGGGGACACAGGACCCAGTGGCTGGGCAGGGAGGGAGCCTGAGAAATGAGTACCGTGTCTTCTCCCCGTTCCCTCCTTCCAATATCCTGCTGGCACTTCCCTCAGGCCAAAACCAACTCAAAGTCAGAGGACAAGAAAACACACTTGATGCCAGCCACCTTGGTGAGCATCTGGGAGCCCAGGACAGTGTGCAGGGGGAGGGAGAGTGGATATAGAGGGGCAAATGGAAAAAGTCACACAGTTCCAAAAGATGCAGAGGTAGGGCAGCGAAAACAACTCTGAGGTTATTTCATCCAGGGTTAGGACTAGAGTGAGACAAATGAGGGACCTAGGATGCAAAACATAAGCAGATGGTCACTCCCAGGATCCGGCAAACGCTCGCTCAGCACTTGCATGACTGGGAGAGAGGATGCCTCCCTTGCTCACCTAGTCCCAGCTCTAATTTCCCCCCGGAGACTTGGAATTGTGTTGTGTGCAATAGAATTAAGAAAGGGAATGTATTCACACTTAAAATGTAAGCATAAAAAGAACATTTTGCTAAAAGATTTAAAAATATCTCTGTATGCTTTTCTACCAATGACTGGGCAGACAGTATACGTGTCCAGAGCCAGGGTGCTTACTGGTCTGGCATTGTCATTGAGCACCGGATTTCCATTATTTTGTGTGGCTGTGTCATTGAGTCCAACTGCACATTTTTTTCACATCTTGACATTTCTAAAGATAAGATGTGTCTTACAATCAATGGTGCCAGTAACACAATGAGAAGCATTTTTCTTCTCAGAGGTGACCAAAGTTATTACTTTGGCATCTTTGCTTTGGTGAAATTCAGGGTGAATACTTTGAAGATGTATCTGGCTTTACAACATTTTTCATGTCTACCACAATATCTAGCATGTAAGAATGAACATGGTCTGTCCTCAACCAGGACTTCATAAATGAATGAATGAATGAAGGAGGAAATGAATGAATGAATGAATGAGTCCACCAGTCCTAGCTGATATTTACTCTTAGAACTTGGATAGTGTGGTGTCAAGAAAAATACAAGTTCATATGCAATAGATGTTTTTTTTTTATTGTTAGTTTCAGGTGTACAGAACAATGCAATAGTTACCCTTTTCACCCTCACAAAGTAACAACCCCCCTCCCCCCATCCACTGCCCTCCCACCCCCAAATCATGCTTATCTATTACAATTCCATTGAATCCGTTCCCGCACTCTACTCCGTGTCCCGAGGTTATATGTATATATAATTATAGTTGACATACAGTATTATTCAACATCAGTTTCAGAAATACAATGCGGTGGTAAGGCCTCCACATCAACTATGAAGTGGACTCCCCAAAAGGGCATTGGTCCATCTACCTTACGACCCAGCAATCCCACTCTTAGGTATTTATCCAAAAAATCCCAAGACATTAATCCAAAAAAATATATGCACCCCTATGTTCATTGCGGCGTTTTCACAATAGCTAAGACTTGGAAACAACCAAAATGCCCATCGGTAGATGACTGGATTAAGAAACTTTGGTACACTTACACAATGGAGTATTATTCAGCTATAAAGAAGAAGGAAATAGTACCATTTGCAACAATATGGATGGAACTAGAGAACATTATGCTAAGTGAAATAAGTCAGTCAGAGAAAGACAAATATAATATGCAATAGATGTTTAAGCTGTCCTCATGACGGACTGAAGAAGCCTGGATGTTTTGTTAGCCATGAGCACTCATTTAACTCTCATTATTTCATTTTCTGCAACTCTGATGCTAGTTCTGTTCCCATGCTGTGCACTTTCTGTAGTTTTTGTGATTTGAAAACATGTTTTATAGCTAACTTTACCCCACTCCTTTCATCTTCCTCTTTTTCATCTGCTTTAAGACAACTTCCCAATGGCATTTTCCTTAATTCTCGACTCACATCCCTGATTTTCACCCTTTGATTCTGAAACCAAGGTGCAGTTTTTAATGTAATTCTAGTATTAAACATGACTTATTTTACTTTTTAAATTTTAAACATTTAACTTCATTTTAATACAGTCTTGCATGCAAACATGTACCTCATCCCATCATTAATAGCAGCTAGTTTGGACAGAGACAAATATTATTTTTCTAGTGATTTACTTTAATCCCTCTCAGCAAGAAATTAAAATACCTTTCTACTCTTTTGATGAGTCATGCAGTAGCAGCTTCCTAGCTTACCCATTATCTCATCCTGTCAATTTCCCTTTTAAAATTAAGATATTTAGTCATTTTTAACAAAAAGGAAGATAATGCGATATTAGGACTGATATTTCTGACTTAACTCTCTTCTGAGAATAAGGAAGGAATATTTCCATTAAAAAATAAATATGTGTATATCACAAAGCTGGTTATTAATTATTAATACTTTGTGGTCTTATGAAGTGTTAATCACCCCAGCCAAAGGAGAGTAAAATTCTGTTGTTAGTTTGTAGAGATTAGGCATCACAATCTACTTCCAATTGTGGGCTTAAATAATGGTTTTGACCACCATTATTTATCCCAAAGCTGTTTCAATTTCGATATTAGTGATTTATTAGTGTGGGTGAAATAATCTTCTTTGGCTATTTTTTTATGTTTTAAGTCCACATGGTTAATAATTCTGTACCAACTGGTGATGAATAGCCAGGAGCCATAGATTTACTGGTGCAAAATTATTACAGAATTCAGCTGCAAGTGCTTTTTAATGGTGAAGGTAACGAAATGGGCTATAAATCTTTCTTTTTTTATTTGTAATTATTAAAATACATGGTGTTACAATAGCTTCACTTCAGGTCCCCTTCCCAATCTCCATATGCTTTAGGTAATGCATAAATATTACCTAGTGTATATTCTAGCACTTCATAAGCACACGGCACACATTAGCTGCCACCATTATAGCTCTATGTCCCCAGCTGCCTTTTCACCCTCTGCTCCCCTTACTTCCATGCTCCATGGTGCTCTCTCTCAATACCTTGGTGCCCTTTTGCCCTTGGGCTTTTGTTGTCACCTCTTTCTGCTCTCAGGAATGAGTCTGATGCAGTCACTTGTATCTTGTGTAAATCCAAATCCAAATATTCCTCTCCCAAGTCCTTACCTTTAGACTGAATATCCAATGGGGAATGAAGAGCTTGATCCCATGCTAAGGAAGTTCAGGCATCAGAAGTTAGAGAAGGTCATGATTTGGGGAGGTAGTCCTCTCAAAACAACTTCTAGACTGACTATCTTCTCAACTAACAGGTAAAGCCAACTGGAAATGGAGAGTTAAGAATCAACTATTGGAATTATATCTTTCACATCAACTTTGTGAGGCTCTGTTCTCCTCTAGGATAGGCTGGGTCAACTTTCCTCCAGGATTATTGCACAGAGGAATTTTATGATTTCCAAAATGTATATCCCATGTATTTCCCCCTCATTGTCAAAGTCCATTCTTGATTTTTAAGGATGATTTCTCATGGGGAGAATATACTCCTTGCACCAAGAGAATACATTTCCATCTAGGTCTATTCCCACTAAAGCCTGGGTACATCAAACAATAGCAATGTGAAGACTTGCTTTGAGATAGCACTTGAGACCCACACTACACACCAAGAGTGGTCTTTAATGAAGATCTGGTATTAGACCACATATCTACCTAGAGTTCCTTATAGTTTGGAATGGTTTGGGAAGGAAATACACTCCTGGTATCACCAATATGAGCCTGTTTGTGCCACATAAATATGTTTTGGTCAACAACAAACAACATATATGATGGTGGTCCCATAAAATTATAATGAAGGATTCCCGGTTAAGATGGAGAAGTAGGAAAATGGTGTGCTCACCTTCTCTCAGGACTACATCAATTACAACTAAACTATAAAACAACTATCATTGATAATCACCTGAAGTCTAGCTGAATTGAATGAAGCCCTACAATTACAGACATACAGAAGAAGCACCTCAAGACTGGTAGAAGGAGCAGAGACACAGAATGGGCTGATCTTACACCCTCATGAGATTATTAAAAATTGGGAGGGATATCTCAGCTGTGGTGCCCCCCACCTTCACCAGAGCAGCAAGGGGTCCCAGCTCCACACCAGATTCCTCATCCCAGGGTTCCAGTGCTGGGGAGAGAAGTCTCCATAACTTCTGACTGTGAAAAACAGCAGAGATTGTAGCTGAGTGAGCCAGAAGGTGGCTGCAGTCCTAGGCACTCCTCTTAAAGCAACCACACATGGACCTTCTTGTTGATGAACTCACTATCTCTGAGCTCCAGCTCTGGGGCAGTAGCTTGAAAAGCACCAGGGACATACAGGAGGAACTGAGTTGTCTGACTTCAGGGTGAGGGCTAGAGGGGCAGCTTTATTCCAGATGGAGGAGCTGGTGGAAGTCATTGTTTCTGTGTTGAGCATTCCCCCCACTGCTTACAGACACAGGCAGACACCATCAAACTGGCTCTCATCTTTTGTCTTCCCCCCTCCTAGTGATTCCCTGAGACCCTGCCCCACCCAACTTTTGGGCATACCCAAGCCACTTCTTGTGGCTTTTTTGTATAAAAAACCTGTCTTATTTTATTCTGTGGACTTTCCTAAAACCTCTCAAAGATTCACAAAACCTAAACAAGCAGCATCTGACTTCAGCATGTGCTGTACCACTAGCTGAGCAGCCCTAAGCTTCGCATTAATAACAACTGGCCTTGGTTTGCAGATTGGCCTCTTGAGGCTCCTCAAAGCCCAGTATGGATGGCAACCACCTATAGATTGTTTTATGGCTCACACCAGGTGACCCTGATCAGGGCACAGGCTGCAGCTAAACTTGGCCTGGGGTGGAGCCCCTCCCAGGAGGCCTCAGAGCTGGTATGCCTGGTGGGCAGCTTTGCACCTACCTGAAGCATCACCTACCCGCCTCCAAGGACAATACACCCAAAGGGCAGACTGAGCAGGCACCAGAGCCCTGCTAAAGCAAACCCTGCTCTGTAGGGTCAGCCCTTGCACCACAGCTCCTCCACTGTAGTCACAGACAGTCTTCACAACCAATCAGCCTGAGGGTCAATTCCTCCCATTGATGTGCAAACAGCAATCAAGGCTAAACTACAACAGGAGGGCACACACAAAGGACACACCTAGAGCACCCAGCTCTAGTGACCAGGGAGACTGCACCACGGAGTCCCACAGAACACCATTATTTAAGCCCAATTTACTAAGACCAGGAGGCATATCAGCCCTACATAGAAAGAAACACAGGGAGGCAGCCAAAATTGGGTGACAAAGAAATGTGTTCCAAATAAAAGAACAGAACAAAGCTCCAGAAAAATAACTAAATAAAATGAAGATAAGCAATCTACCAGATGCAGAGTTCCAAACAGTCATTATAAGGATGTTCAATGATCTCAAGGAGAACTTCAACAAAGAGATAAAAAAAACCAAAACATAAAAATGGGGATAGAAAACATAAAAAATAACAGTCAGAAATTAAGAATACAATAATTGAAATGAAGAATACATTAAGAGGAATCAACAGTAGATCAACAGTACTGGGGAGAGAAGTCTTCATAACTTCTGACTATGGAAACCAGCAGAGATTATAGCTAAATGAGCTGGAGGGTTGCTGCAGTCCCAGACACTTCAGGCTCTCACCCTGAAGTCAGACAACTCAGTTCCTCCCTGTATGTCCCTGGTGCTTTTCAAGCTGCTGCCCCAATAGATTAGATGAAGCAGAGGATCGAATCAGCAAGTTAGAATATAAGGTAGCAGAATGCACCCAATCAAAACAGCAAAAAGTAAAAAGAATCCAAAAATATGAGGATAGTTTAAAGCGCCTCTGGGACAACATCAAGTATACCAACATTTGCATCATAGGGGTGCCAGAAGGAGAAGAGAGAGAACAAGGAATTGAAAACCTTTCTGAGAAACAATGACTGAAAACTTCCCTAACCTGGCAAAGGAAATAGATATATAAGTCCAGGAAGTGAAGAAAGTCCCAACCAAGATGCACCCAAAGAGGCACACATCAAGACACATCGTAATTAAAATGCCACAGGTTAGGGCCGGCCGAGTGGCGTGATGGTTAAGAACTCGCTTGGGATGCCAGAGGGCCCCGGTTCGGATCCCACATAGGAGGGCCAGTGACACTGCCTTCTACAGCTAAGATGCTGAACAACAGCTCAACCTGGAGCTGGGCTGCCATGAGTCGCCGGCGACGGCGTGGGCTGCAGTCCCTGTG
>NW_017731620.1:1497020-1523824 GCF_001890085.2 Hipposideros armiger | reverse complement strand
AAAAAAAAATGCCACAGGTTAAAGAAAAAGAAAGAATCTTAAAAGCAAAAGAAAAGCAGCTAGTTGCCTACAAAGGAGCTCCCATAAGACTTTCTGCTGATTTCTCAACAGAAACTTAGCAGGCCAAAAGGGATTGGCAGAAAATATTCAAAGTGATGAAAAGCAAGAACCTACAACCAAGATTATCTACCTAGCAAAGCCATCATTTAGAATCAAAGGACAGATAAAGAGCTTCTAAAACAAGAAAAAGTTAAAGGAGTTCGTCACCACCAAAACATATTACAAGGAGTCTTAGAGGGACTTCTTTAAGATGAAAGAAAAAATTAAAAATATGAAAATGAAATGACAATAACTACATATCAATCAACAATTACTTTAAATGTGACTCCATTAAATGCTCCAATCAAAAGATAGAGGGGCTGAATGGATAAGAAAACAAGATCCTTATAAATGCTGCCTATGAGAGACTCACTTCAGATCTAAAGACACACACAGACTGAAAGTAAAGGGGTGGAAAAAGATATTTCATTCAAATGGAAACAAACAAACAAAAAAAGCTGAAGTAGCAATAATTATACCAGAGAAAGTGTATTTTAAAACAAAGGCTATAATTAGAGACAAAGAAGGACCCAGTAATCCTACTTCAGGGTATTTACCCAAAGAAACCCAAAATGCTACTTCGAGAGGATGGTGCATCATTGTAGCATTGTTTACAATGGCCAAGATGTGAACGTAGCCTGTGTGTCCATCGATGGAGAAATGGATAAAGAGGAAGTGGTACACATATACTATAATGGAATATTGCTCAGCCAGGGAACAGAATGGGTTCTTGCCTCTGTGGCAGTGGCATGGATGGACCTGGAGGGTATACTGTGCTGAGTGGAGTGTCAGACAGAGGAAGACAGATGCAATGTGATTTCATTTATATGTGGAATCTAAAGAACTAAATAAACAAAACAGAAACAAACTCATAGATACAGAGGACATTTTGATGGTTGCCAGATAGGAGGGAGGTTAGAGATGAGTGAAAAATAAGAAGGAATTAAGAAGTACAAATTGGTTGTTACAAAGTAGTCATGGGGATATAAGGTAAAGCAAAAGGAATATAGTCAGTACTATTGTAATAATTATGCATAGTGCCAGGTGGGTACTAGTCAGGGGGATCACTTCTTAAATTATATAAATGTCAAACCATTGTGGTATACACCTAAAATTAATATAAAATAATATTGAATGTCAAAATAAATAGTGTAAAAAATAAAAATAAAAAATAAATGCAAGAGCAAAAAAAAAATTATAATGGAGCTAAATTTCCTTCAATAAGTGGAAGGATATGTGGTTCAGAAGGATTTTTTTCTCTGACAGGAGCCATATGTATGGGACTTGGTAACATATTCCCTGTCACTCACAGCACCTCAATTTTGTGTGCACAGATTCCATCCCGGTCAGCCCTGACCTTTCTCAGGGGACAGGAGCCTGTCCTTCCAGCACTATACTGAGAGGGCACTGCAGCCCCCTATCACGAGGTCTAATCTGATGATCTTCACAGCACGCTGTTGTCAATTCTCTGTTGAGGACAAGGTCCTATGCAAGTACACAGGTCCACAGGAGCCACCTTAACGAGTATTAAGTGCCCCTGCCACTTGGTAAAAGCTTTCTGTGGTAGCGTGGAGCCAGCCTGTCCCTGTACTTTGGAAATATTTTCAGGCCTTAATGATGTAAAGCACAGATAAGTTTTATTTCTTCCATCAATTTAATGCCAGAGAGAGCCCATTGTGCCAGATAGGGTCCATGGAAACAAAAACAAATTTCCAAAGTCCAAATATGGAGTCCTTGATTCTATACCCTCTCCATGTTAAGCACCTTCTCTTTTTATGAATATCACAAAGCTCCTTAATCTGACCACTGCTCCAGCATGCCATAACCAAAACCACATTGCCATGACAATCCCCGATGTCCCTTTATCTCTCTATCCTGATGTCTTATTCCTGCTGATCCTCAGGCCACCTTTCACTCCCTCCCAACAGTCACTATTAAGTGCTCTATGCCTCACCCAGCCAGTTTCTCATCAATTATTTCCCATCTATCCAGCCTACGTCCCTGTTCATGGAGCAGCATTGACAGTTTTGTTTTGTTTTGTTTTTACGTCCAAAAATATCTTTATTTTTATTGTCAGACTCTATTGCTAGTTTGGCTGGGTATAGAACTCTAGTGTGGAAACCATTTCACTCCTAATTTAGAAGAATTTTTCATTTTCTTCTACTTTATATGGTAGTTGTTGAGATGTTTGATACAATTCAGATTCTCAATAATTTATAAATAACCTTTTCCCCCATTCTGGAAACTTTTAAGGTTTTCATTTCCAGTGTTTTGAGATGTCACTGCAATGTGCCTTGAAGTAAGTTTTCTTTTTAAATTCAGTTTGCCATGTACTCATAGAAAAATATTTCAATCTGTAAATTCATGGTTTACAGTTCTAGGAAATTTTTTTTGTATTGTTTCTTTAGTAATTTCATCTTCTCCTTTTATTTTATTTCTCTCTAGGACTTCTATTTTTAGATGCTTCTCCTAGACTGATCATCTTACTTTTCCTGTTCATTTCTATTTCTTCAGTATTTTTGTTCTACTTTTGGGAAATTTATTCTGAATTTATCTTCCAAACTTTCTTTTGATTTTTAATCAAATATGGATGTTACATTTGCATTTCCAAGAATTTTCTTTTTTCTGCTTATTTTTTTAAATCACCTCCAGTTTTCATTTAAAGGGAGGCATCACCTTCTCTTATCATTCTGAAAATGTTAATCTTAATTTGTTCTTCATTGCTTCCTTTATATCTTTTTTTTTCCTCTTAGTTTGTTTTTATCTCTGCCTTTCATGTTGAATGCCATACTGAAATATCAAGTAATTATTAACTGTCCATCTATATTGAAATGTGAGGCACTAAAATTCTGACTTAAAGTGGTGGAAAGAGAAGAGAGAAAGTTGTGGACACCTAGGCTTCACCGTATGGTAACTGGGTGGGACTCACAGTTTCACCAGGAGAGCAAATACTAAAATTTGTAGATCTTTTCTCTTAAGAAAGTCAGTTTCCCCAGGAAAGTCTTCTCTAATTTATTGTCTGTGAAATAATAACCTGGCTTCCAGCATTTTGGATATTGATTAGGAAGAGAGTTGAAATCCTCATCTTTCAGGAAACAGGTTTATCTTTAATCCCCCATTTTCAGATTGGTTCCTTACCCCTCCCCTGGTTGTACCTGATGCCTCTATGTCCAGAACCTTGCAGGTTCAACATCTCATAGCATAAACCTCTGTCTTCTGCCAGCCTGGGAGGGGGTGCTTGCATGCCCATGTGCCCCCCAGGATTATGCAGAGAGTTGACTTGATGCAGAACAAACCTTGGGCTCCGGTAAAGGGATGGATGGTGACTCCAGAGATGTCGGAGATATATGAAAGGGCAGACTGAGGTTTGGGCTTCATGGGGAGGACTGTGGGAGGGAGAGTCGGTATTTTCCCTGTGTGTTTTTCTTTCCTGTGCAGCCGCTAGGCAGATGCCGTCTTTCCTCAGCATTGACAGTTTTGATGTTCTACTTCTGACCCTGTCAGGGGGAGGGTTGGTGGGACACCTGGTGTACATGTAATTCTTAGGCCTTCACACTTACTCACTGACTCGCCCAGGGCACCTTCCTGTCCCACAAGCTCCATTCATGCTAAGTGCCTTGTAAAGGAGTGCCATTTTTTATCTTTTACATCATATTGTACATTATATGAATCTTTTCTATGTTTAGATATGGTTTTGTGTTTTTTTGAAAATGGATGAGGTAATGTCTACTCCCCGTATTTTAACAGTCTAGTGTTCAGAGGAAAAGTCTCAAGACATACATCTTTAGTTCATAAAAATTATGAATACAATATTTTAAAAACATTTTTAAAATACATGACTGAGCCCGATAGAAAAAGTAAAATAATTGTAAGAGGCCAAAATCCATGCGAATGAGCCAATACAAAAAGGTAAGCAAACACTGGCACAGCTTCTACACAAAATGATGAAGTCGTGCCCTGCACAAGAGCACCCAGTCATGGTGAAAAGTGAGGCAATATTTAGCCCTTACTTAGCTCCTCAAGGCCAGTGCCACAGTACAGGCCTATCAACCCAGAGGAAGCATTTCCTTTTCAAGTACATTCGCCTTTACAGGGTTCCATTTGTACTGTGTGTGCTAGCAGAAGGACTGAGCTGGCTTTTGACTGGCATCATCTGCATATGTCTCATAGTTTTAGGGATTTTTTGTTTTGTTTTTTATACTCCACATCCCGTTACTATATATATATTCAATTATGGTTGACATACAATATCATACAACATCAGCTTCAGGTGTACAGTCCAGTGATCAAGCCTCTACCCCATCCATGAAGTGGTCTCCCTAACAAGAGAGGTGACCATCTGATACCCTACAAAATATTTACAACATTATTAATTATATTCCCCAAACTGTCCTTTCATATCCCTGTGGCAATATTGTAGTTACCTATTTTTTTTATAGTTAGTTTCAGGTGTACAGAACAATGCAATAGTTATCCTTTCACCCTTCACACAGAAACAGCCCCCCTCCCCCATCTACTGCCCTCCCACCCCTGATATCATACTTATCTATTACAATTCCATTGACTCCATTCCCACACTCTATTCCACGTCCCGTGGCTATATGTATATATAATTATAGTTGACATACAATATTATTCAACATCAGCCTCAGAAATACAGTGTGGTGGTCAGGCCTCTACACTGACTATGAAGTGGTCTCCCTAACAAGACATGAGTCCATCTGGTCCCCTAGAAAATATTTACAACATTATTGATTATATTCCCCAGACTGTCTTTTCTACCCCTGAGGCCATATTGTAGTTACCAATTTGTATTGTCTCGTCCCTTCCTCTTCTCTCTCATCCCCACCCGCTCCCAACTAGCAACCCTCAGTTTTTCCTCTGTGTCTCTGAGACTGTTTCTGTTTACATTTCTCATTTATTCAGTTTTTTAGATTCCACGTATAAGTGAGATCATATGGTATTTGTCTTTCTCTGACTGACTTGTTTCACTTAGCATAATGTTCTCTAGTTCCATCCATATTGTCGCAAATGGTACTATTTCCTTCTTCTTTATAGCTGAGTAATACTCCGTTGTGTAAATGTACCATAGTTTCTTAATCCAGTCATCTACTGATGGGCATTTTGGTTGTTTCCAAGTCTTAACTATTGTGAATAGTGCCACAACAAACATAGGGGTGCATAAATTTTTTTGAATTAATGTCTTGGGTTTTTCTGGATAAATACCTAAGAGTGGAATTGCTGGGTCATAAGGTAGTTCCAGTTCCAATTTTTTGAGATACCTCCATACTGATTTCCATAGTGGCTGCACCAGTCTGCAGTCCCACCAACAGTGCACCAGGGTTTCCTTTTCCCCACAACCTTGCCAACATTTGTTGTTTGTTGATTTATTGATGATAGCCATCTGACTGGGGTAAGGTGGTATCTCATTGTGGTTTTTATTTGCATTTCCCTAATGCTTAGTGAGGTTGAACATTTTTTCATATGCCTGTTGGCCATCTGTATGCCCTCTTTAGAGAAATTTCTCTTCATATCCTCTGCCCATATTTTAATTGGGTTGTTTGCTTTTTTGGTGTTGAGTTGCATGAGTGTTTTATATATTTTGGATATTAACCCCTTATCAGATATCTCATTGACAAATATCTTCTCCCATTCAGTAGGCTTCCTTCTTGTTTTATTAATGGTTTCTTTTGTTGTGCAAAAACTTTTAAGTTTGATGTAGTCACATATGTTCATTTTTTCTTTTACTTCCCTTGCCTATGGGGATGTATCAGTAAAAATATTGCTCAGGATAATGTCTGCACATTTAGACCCTATATTTTCTTCTAGGAGTTTTATGTTTCAGGTCTTACATTTAAGTCTTTAATCCATTTTTAATTTGTTCTTGTATATGGCATAAGGAGGTGGTCCAGTTTCATTTTTTTGCGTGTGTCAGTCCAATTTTCCCAGCAGCATTTATTAAATAGACTATAGATATGTTTAGATACACAAATATTTACCATTGTGTTACAATTGTCTATACTGTTCAGTACAGTACCATGCTGTACAGGGTGGTAGCCAAGGAGCAATAGTCTATACCACATAGCCTAGGCGTGTAGTAGGCTGTGTGTAAGTGCACCATGATGTTCACACAATGACAAAATTGCCTAACAATGCATTTCTCAGAACATATCCCCATCGTTAAGCAATGCATGATTGTAAGCACAGTCGTTTCCAGGTTTTAAGTTTTCTATCTCTTGCTGAGACCTCTGACAGTCCAGGATTTATCCTCAACCACTTTTGGCTTCACACCAACATACAAAACAGACTCCTACAGCTACTTTGTACTCAGTAATAAAATGTCCCTCTTTTTTCCCATACAATATCTTCAGTTTGACGTTGAGAAGATGCCCCACCTAGGAGCACACTAAAATTTAAACGAGCTAATCCACTTAAAAGTGCAGAAACCCAGAGCTTTCCTGGAAACGTGCTCTTGCCCAGCACCCAGAGGGAAACCGTAGGAGAGGAAGGCCAGGTGCCATGATAAGCCACCACATCTGTCTTCTCACCAAACGGTGTCAGTGTGCTCGCAGCTTAGGTCAAAACAAATTAGTCTGCATCGTCAGCCTCAGCCCACTTTCTAACTGACTTATCTGTAGCCTGACGTTCGCTTACATCTTGGCGGAACTAAGCCCTCCAAACTCAGGGGAAGTTCTGCCAAATCTGAAGAACAGGATGTGTATCTGTATTTCTGTCTGCAACATGTACTTTTTATTGGTGTTTATCTTTCAAAGAACATAATGTTTTCAGCATACTTACATGTTCCCAAGTGCATTTCTGAATTGTCGGACATTATAAACACTGTCCCTATGGCTCAGCTACACATCCAGAGCTCACCTACTCTCCTCAGTCTTTACTATGTAAATAAGCCTCTGCTGGAGCCAGAAGTCACAAAGAAAATCAACGTTAAGATCAGGTGAGGAATGGTAAACATGACTCTTATGCTGGAGATTGTTACTTAACTCTTTACTCAGAAGGCCTGAGTAACAAAGACACATCCATAACCACCATGAGGAGAGCAGCAGCCACCACTCTGAGCATTTCCTCGGTGGGGTACCGGGCTGAGCCCTGGCATTTGTTATCTCACAACAACCCTATGAAATAGTTACTCTTCATCTTTCATTTTATGTAAAAGGAAGCTAAAGCATGGCTTCTTGCCTGTAGTCATACAAGTAAACAGTGGAATCAGCAAGTCAGGGTGTTTAACTCCATGATTTATGCTGTATGTCTCTTATTAGCTATTACCTAGTATTTTCAGTAAACTGTGGCAGCAAAGAACTAAAGAGAGATCAGACTCTTCTTTAATTTGATGAGCCTGACAGTGACCCATGGAATCTGTTCCACATCCATAATCATTGAGAGGAAAACAAATGTCATGTGGGCAGCCTGAGGATGCCAGCCAACAGGAATGTCACATGAACCCTGGATGCAGCCATTTCAGTTTGGTAATCAGACAAGTCCTACTGGTAAGAAAGTGTAACCTAGCAGAGCATACATTTGACCAAAAGATGCATTGCTGGAAACCCACAGGACAGCTGTGCTCTCAGAAGCATCCCCAGACTTGTATCTTACTCATCTATGGGGGTTCACAGTCATATCACATACTTCATGTCTCCAAATTACGGAACCTCCCTTTCTTCTTTTACCTCATGGGCAGATATTTCAACTTGTCACTCCCTAAGTTCAAAATCAGAGTTGTCTCTGAGTACACATTAACCTTTGTGCTCTAAAAGTCCAGTCTTCTAATAGAAGGGTAAGATCCTCTACCCAATTGCTATCACGAGAGGCTTGCTATCACAGCACCTCTGATATGGTCCATCACCCTTTGCTTGAAAGCATCCAAGGACTGGAAGGATTGTTGCTTTTGCTGATACTGAGCCCACACTGACTACATTAGATGACTCCCACATGGCATCATCCCCTGTAATGCATATTAATCCAAACCGAAATTTTTCTACATCTACTGCCACAGAAAATGTTCACCTCTTTCTAAGATTATGGTAAAGTACTGTCCTAAGCATCTTGTCTTCCAGCTCTCTGTAGCCCTTCCTAAATAAGATATCCAAACTGTCTTCAAATACTGGAGTGACACACCCTTCTCCAGGTTTTATTATATGAATATTCCCAATCCATTGATCTTGGCCTTGAAACACCCATTATTCCTCCCTTATTCCTTGGACTTGACCGTTCTCAACCACTACTTCAGATGAGCAAATAGTCAAAACTCATAAAGGGGATTGGGAAGGGGGCTCTTTTCCTTGAACTTATGAGAATGTAAAGAGCTGTGACCTTGCTTCACTCACAAGAGAATGCTCACACCCTACTGACTCTGAGCTTCAGGTCCATCTTTCTAGTAGGGAAAACCCCCACACGTGCTTCTCTTCCTCCCATAATGTGGGTAATGGCAGGGACAAAGCATTCAGGTGTCCTGAGGAAAAACTCAGAAACATCTCAATACTTTCTCAATACTTTCCTTCACTCCATAGTCAGTCCACTGTGTCCCTCTAACCCCCACCAGCCCTCCATGCACACATCTCTCAAATCTCTTCTCCACAACCACCATCTTAGTTTAGACTCTAATGCAGTAGTCTACTAAATGACCTCCATCCCTCCAGTTTCTTAATATCAAAATGTGTGCCACCAGTGATTTTTCTAGAACATAAATCTAATCATTTCATCTCCTATGGTCTACAGGAAAAATTTTGTCCTAAGCATAACATTCATGATCCTTCATAATTTGACTTCAAATTACTTTCTGATCTCACCCAAAGCAGCTCTGCCCCCTTCAACATGCATAACCCTTGCAGTTGAGCCACACAGGGCTATTTACCATATCCTGAACCTACTTTGTTCTTCTCCACTTCTCTACCTTTGCCCACAATGCCCGCAGCCTGGAGCACCCTCCACCACCTCCTTTTCCACTTACATTATAGCCTCACTTATGTTATCTCAGCCCACTGATAATGAGGCTGTTGGCTAAGAATGCCTGAGGCACTCACCCAGCCCTACTACTCATAGTGAGCCCCACAGATATTTCCACCACTGGCCCATGCTGGTTTTCTTGATGATTGCAGAAGGCACTCCAAAAACCATCAGAGAATTTTGAGGAACAAGATTTATTACTTGCAGATTCTGGAGGCTACTCAGAATGCCCCAGGGACATGTAAATGTGAATAAGCAGGTCCCAGGTAGAGAGAGAGAGTGTAGGAACGTGAGTGCCACAGAAAGAACAAGAGTGAGAGAGAAAGAGAGACTGAAAGTGAAGACCTGGGGCCCTCAGGGTCCAAGAGTGAGGTGTCCAGGTTTTCATGAGTTCACTCTTTACCAGCTAGTTTAAAGCAGAAGGCGCGGGAAGGCAGAAGGGGAGTGACACAAGCAGTCAGTTATCTAGGCTACCCAGGGCTTTCTGAAAGAGGGAGTTTTATGAGTGGGGGCAGCTTAACTCCTACTGGTTGTTTTACTAGTAGCTGTGTATACAGCTGGCAATACGTTTATTCGAGATGGAAGTCTTTGAAATGGATGCCTCGGCAGTCTAAAGCTTAATGTCAGGCACTTACAGTACCCTCACTTTTCAATAAGCAGCTCCTCTGTGAAATGTACCCAACCCCTCTACAGCCCATCTTGGTTGGCTCTTTGTTGGTGTGTTCAGAGAACTCTGTGAGCAATGCTTACTTCACCATACTGTAGTGCTTTCTTTCCAACTGCTGTCTTCTCCATTAGAGCTTGTATCGTTGATGGTAGGAATCCTGCCATTGACTTTTATATCTTAGAGTCTGTCATGGATAGAAAATCTACTCTTGGCTTTACTGATTGTATTTACCATTCAATTCAAGGTACATCTATTTCTCTCTAATAGTAAAAACACCAATAACAAGAACATCAGCTAATATTTCAGGCGTGCTTCCTAAGTGGCAGCCAATATTTTACATATACATATAGTACATAGAAATATAATACAGTATTGCATTATATTTGTATGTGTTAACTCATTTCATCTTTATAATAAACCATAATGTAGATATATACTTATTCCCATTTATAGTTGAAAGAACTGAGACTTAGAAAGGTTAAGTAATTTGTTCCAAAGTTACAAATGTAGTAAATGATAAAAGTGAGTTTGGAACCCATGTAGTCTGGCTCCATGTTCCGAACTCTTAACTACTATGCCACCCTGAAATAACAATATGAACTAAAGTGAAGTTTTCCACTTACTTTAGTTCACTTGCTTATTTCTTCAAAACAAACTGAAAATATTTGAATGATTGTATTAGATTAATTTTGGCCATACACAGCTACACAAATATTTAGTCAAATATATCTGAGGTGAGGTGGAGTGAAGTACCAGATTTTGACACTGTGTAATGTTCTCATGGATATACAATAGTCCCCAAAACCCTGCAAATGTCTTTCAGTCTCCTCCATTGTCTTGCTGTATTTATGTGCTCAATATCCAGTCACTCTTCCCTTACTGAAAACATCATTTTTTACACTAAGCCATCAAATACAGTTCTTAGAGGAAGTGGTTTGTCCTCCCCCACCACCCAGCCCCTGTCAGCAGGGGGCTCAAAAGACCAAAACTGCACCTAAGACTACTGTAATACCCACGATGAGAATAAAGCCTAGCAATATTTCACTGCCTTTCTGGAGGTGTTAAGTGATAATATCAGAATGAATTTTATGGGCTTTAGTGGGAAAAGTGAGCCTTTTGTTAGTTACTTACCTCCCTTCCTCTCTAAAAACCCAACTTTGGAGCATTCAATTTGGCCATAGCTGGATATGGGAGCATCCTGAGATTTTCGTATGTCTAATAAAACTCACCAGAATGGAAACATGACAGGAAGAAAGGCACATTATGGTGCACAGAGATGGGTTCTGCTCTGAAGATGGAGTGGGATGCTCCTTGAAAATGAGGAACCCGAGCGAGGCTTTAGGGGGCACAGCTGGGAACAATACACTCAAAGTTCGCTTTCATGTCCATTTCAATACAACAGAGGCAGCACCCAACTCACTTAGAACTAAAAGGGACAACAAGAATGCAAAACATCATACAAAATTTTAACCTGCCTTTTTAGTTGCTTTTAAATCTTATCCTGATTCTTCATTTCTCTGTATTTTGAAAAATGTTCCTGAGTTGTGTGATCGCTCCTCCGTGCACCCCAGTTTCCCTGCTCTAAGGCCGCAGGCACCTTTTAGGCTGGCATCCACCTGCTGCACCCATTCTTTACTGTAATGTAGTTTCCTTTTTACCTTCTGTCTCTGCTGTTTTTCTGCCTAGTTCTACCCTTTCCCTCTCTTCCCCTTGCTCTTCAGTAACTTACTTTTCTTCTTTGTTTCCCTCTCACCCACTAGACTACCAGTAAATTGTAAATAAATTTCAATCTGAGAAGTTTGGCTTCCCTGTGGCTTAACTGTAGCTGTTACTATGTATTCAAGGATTGCCCAGTACAGAGCTGGGCACTAGGAGGGTTTATCTCTCAAATCACTGAGCACTGAGTGTGGCAGGAGTCAACTCTGGCCTCACTGATTTAAAAAAAAGCACTGATATGAATAAAAGTAATAACATCAACAATAACTGCTGACATTTCCTGAGAGCTTACTAGGTACCAGGTCCTAAACTGACCACTGTATAAGTATTTTCTCATTTAATCCTCACCACAACCCTGGGAAGCAGGTCCTGCTATTATCCCCATTGTACTAACGAGGAAACCGAGTCACAGTGAGTTCACAGGTCACCCAGCGGTGAGAAACACTCCACAGCTGCAGTCTAGCACTCAGTCCTAGGATCCAACTCAGGCTGGCATATCATGCAGAGGACTGGCTCGCCCACACAGCTGGGTATAACTGGACAGGTAAACACAGGTTGGGCCAGGGTTACCATAGCCAGAGCAGAGTGATCACAGGTGCCATGGAAGGGTTCGGTCTGAGAGCAGCAAACAGAGTTGAAGGTATACAGGTATAGGTAGTCCAAGTCAGTGAAAACGTAAGTGATGGGGGACCTGAATCAAGGTATGGCGATAAGATGAGTGGTCCATATGGTGATCAGAAGGAGAAGAGCAGAAGTGGGGTGTTCAGGAAAGGAGATGGGGTATCACAGATGCCCAGGGCTGGTCAGCATGGCCCAAACCACCAGCTGGAGTTTGGAGGGAGGAGGTTCAGCCAATGGGAAAGGCACTGACAGATCCTGGCAGGGCCAGAACTCAGGGGTCACATTGTGTACGGAGGCTCATAAACAAAGACAGATCCACCTCCCAGCCCTGGGGCACTGTGTCCAGATCAGACCAATAGAAAGAGTAGCTTTACTCTGCTGGAAAGGTGCTAAAGAGCCCTGAATATCACCTAAGGAGGCTCAGCTTCGTCTCAAACACCTGTGACTCACCTGGAGAGTCGCTCTATACACACGTGGCACCACCAGCCAGGTGACATCATATCTCCTTTTAAATAATCTCTCAAGAACCCATATGTGTAAATGGTCTTTTATGAAGAAAAGTGGGTGGATTCAACTTAATCCTAAACAAATGTCACTTTCACGTTCTGACTTGCTTTCTTGAACAAGAGAATAAGAGATACAGATGCAGCTGGCACATCTGGCTTCATCAAATGTGTGAGTGTGCCAAGCATGTTGATATCGGTTTACATATCACAATGAAGAGAAGACAGAAATCGTCATCAGAGGCAATGCAGGGTGGGTCTGGGGGTGTGCAGAGGTGGGGCAGGGGACACCTGCATTCTACTGTAAGCTCTTCTAGAATGTTAGAATTTTATTATTTTGTTATATGTGTTTGTGTGTGTGTGTGTACTGTAAACTTGAAAAGAACATATATGAAATTTGAATGTCAGTCCCATGCTACATTAAAAGGGGACAAGTAGGAAATCAAGGCAATCTAACTGGCAGATACAATAATTTTAAAAAGAAAAAGATTATTAGCCGGGGACCATTTAATGTGTGCATAAAAGGTTCATGTATCTCTCGGAAATCATTATACTCAGTGAGTGTTGGCCTTATGGAGTCAGTGGCGATACTGAGACTTCCAGGGAAGATTCCAGTGTCCCCGCCACACTCTGTTTAAGGAGGCAGGGGGCAAGGGAATATATTTTGGAACACTTTTTATCAAGAGAGCTAGAATCACAAGTGAAAGCAGGCATCGTTCTTATGTGCCTTTCCTTCATAGCACTTAAATTACAATAAATGTTTAAACATTTTTCTGCTTAAACCTGCCAAACTGTATGCCTGTGACAACACGGACCACATCTGTTTCATTTATCCCCACGTCCCTAGGAGGAAAATAACTTTCAGAGTTTCTCTGTCCTCAAGCCACTTGAGATGTTTAGTCTGCTCTAGGCCCAGAAGCCCTCAGGCCTGGTCCCAGGAGCAACCTGACTCTGCCTGACCTGGGAGGAGGGAGAAGGCGTGTCCTTGCTCCTGCCTCTGTCACTCAGGCCTCTGAGATGCTTTCCACCAAGTTCCACATAAAACTGAAGAACTTAATCCCCTGCCGTCATGCCTTAGCTCCATCTGGCTGCCGGAATAATTGAAACTAGAAATGTCTGCTTTGATTGCTGCTGAGGAGGAAAGCTTATATTTTAGTGGGAAACCTTAGTATATACTGCCTCAAACTTTAAATGTTGGTTATCTTGTGAAATTTGATTTCTATTCTCTCCAGTTTTCTAGACAGAGAACTAGAAAAAGGCCCTGAACAGATGCAGCAGTGTGGGAACCTGAGGACCCTGGTTCAGTCACAGCTTCCATGGGTGCCAGGGAGTCCTGCGAGGGGTAATGATCCTAGGGGGCTCCCGGCATCAGCCAGAGTCAGCTCCCCCAGAGGTGTGAAGATGGCCCAGCCCCATGAGAGCGTGGGCGGGGCCTTCAGCTGGGACCCCACTGTTCACAGGGGTTGGCCTCAGACTACCTGCACCTCAAGGTCATGGCCTGGACCTTAATTCTGCCTCTACTCTCCCTCCTCTACTCACTCCTTCCTCTTTTCCAGCTCCTCTGTCCTTCTCCCCTCCCCCCCCTTAGCCCCCTTCTTGCACAGCCCCTCAGTCTGTCCCTCTCTCTCTTTCCCTCTCTGCCCTCCTCCTCTCTCACTCAGCACCTTGCCCTCTCTCCTCCCCTTTCCCTTCTTTCTCTGCCTCTAACTTCAATGAAATAGATCAAATGTTCTGTCTACAGTAAGAGAATCAAAGGTTAGCCCCCTCCAGAGGCCTTTCCCATTACCTGAAGGCCAACAGTTCAGAATACAATAAATAGCTACTCATTTCACCCCCTGGGTGGAGAGAAGGGGCTACTCATGCCCAGAGGACACTCATTTGTGAAGAATCGGAGGTATTTTAAACAGGCTGTCTTTTCACTTCTGCCTTTTCCTTTCACATGCTAACACAGCTGCCTGACTGGCAGCTTTTTAACCCTGTTTTCCTTTCCCCTCTTAGAGAACAGAATTGAAAAGGGACTGAAGTGTTTACAGGAGCAGCAGTTGAAGCTCTAGAAATCATAGTGTTCACAGGAATGACTCAGGGCAGCTTAAGCCAGGTGTTTGAGGTCCTGAGCTGCCCACCCCACAACCCTCCCCCACCAAACCCAGCACACGTGGGCAAGACCCACTCTCCAGAACACAGGAAGTTTAAGCTCCGGGCACTTCACTTACTCTGGCTTTTCCAAGACCCTGGGAGGAGCCCTGACACCGTTCTCTCACGGCCCTATGTTTTTGCAAGATTTGCAAAAGGCATCTATTTTAACCGCAGCTGGGGCAAGCATTTTTCTGTCCACTGGACTTCCCCTCATCACACTTCTCTGGTCAGATGGCCCTGGAGTGGCCGTGGGCATCTGGGGAACTCCAACTAAGGGGAAGTTGAACTGGGAATGTGTTTAGTTCGCTTTGGTGGGATATGACTGGGTGTCCCCATAGTCACTTCTGTGCACGGGCAGGTCACTGCCGACCACCCCGGTGTGCAGAAACGACTTACGGAAATGGTGTTACAGGCCGAATCAGGTGAACGTGTCCCATGGCACCTGGCATCAGAAGTCTGTGGGCAGTGGAGGGAACACGAGGCTTGAAATGCTCTGAACCAGAAGCTAGTCTGTGGGAAATTCTTCCGATCCTGAGATGTGTGAAATGCTAAGCAAAGGATCCGTTCCCACGCCGCCGCCGCATCAGAGCAGAAGTTGAGGAATACATCCAGTAGTGCAGCATACATGCGGATGTTTCTGAGAGTTCTGTGAAATGAAATTTACCAGAAACCTCATATTACAGGGCATTTACCTATAGCAGGAAAACACACAGCAGGTCGGTCTGTCTGTGTGGAAGGAGGCATGCTTAGTACCTCCCAGCTATCAATAATTTGAATCAGTCTTGTTCACCGGAAGACGACCTATGATAATGATCATATAGAGCATCAAAGTATGCAGACAAAACTTACAGAGGAAAAAGGTTTTTTAGAGGTGTGTCAGGCAGTTAGTTACTTAGATTATATGTACAATATTTTCTGGGGTTTGAGATATCTGTTGTATTTGCCTGATTTTAAAAGTATATAATTTTTTGTAATTTATTTTCTAAAGTCATTGTCATACCTCATTTTGTATTTGTATTTTTGTATTAACACCCCCGCCCCCCCCCAAAAAAAATTGTATAAACCTCATGACCCACAAACCTGCATCCTCCCTACTGGCAGCTTCGGGGGGGGTTCTGGGCAAAGGATAAGGTTTTCTCTGTCCTGGAGAGCCACCTGCTCCAGCCTGGCCTCCCCCGCCATTCCCAGAGCAGTGTGGTCAGTAAGTCCTGCCTAGGAAGCAGGTTGCCTTTCCCTCCAGGATCCCTGTTTTCGGCTGCAGAGGCCTTTTTCCCCAAGGGCTCCTATCCCAGTTCTCAGGCTCTGGCTCTCGCTGGGAAAGATCGCGGCAAGAACAGCTGTTGGTGCTCCATTTCACCAGCTATGTGGAGGCCCAGCTGTGCAGTTCTCATTTTGCCATAAATCTGTTTGAAGTTCTTTTGATTCTGAGAGAAGTAGGTTGGTTTTCTGCCAAACCTTTCCTCTGATTTGTATTGTGTTTGGTTCAGGTGATCTGACACACAAGACTCTCTCATCTTGCCTTCAACAAAGCAATTACATTTTCTGTTTTCTTTAACAGAGTTGGTGTGGACCTGGATGAAAATCTGAAGGAGGAGCCCTCTTCACTCCAGGCAAGTCAAAGAAGCCAGTGCATAGAGTATATAGATATGAGATGTTCTGTTCAATGGAAATGTCCATGCTTGTCCAGTGTGTGGCCAAGAGGCTTGCTGTAAAGAGAGCTGCCTTTGCAGATAAAACTAATCAGATGACTACAAAATCCATTGAAATTCAGGTGTCAATAACCTCTGTGTAATCTTTGGAGTGCTTAGCACTAGCATACACTTACACCCTCTCTGTGGCAGCAGGAAGCCTGGAGACTGTAGTGGAGGCGCAAAAACGCAGCTTTTGGAATTAAGCAGCCTGCAGTTCACACCCCTGCCTGGGAACTTGCTAGCTAGGTAATCTCAGTGAAATTTACTCAGTGCACATCTGATGCATGTTGGGCACCCAATGAAAGGACCTGTTTCTCCTGCATGACTTCTCATTTATCAGGTCTAGGTGTACAGAAATATTGAACCTTTGCAAAAGCACAAAACTGTCTAGGTGAGCCATTCCTGAATTAGCTGAGCAATCATTATCTGCAAAGACCTGAAAATCCTCAGGGAAAATTGTTCAGAACTATATGCTCTTCCCTCAAGTAAGGCAAGTGTATTCTGTAAACTCTGGACTTGAACTTAACATCAGAGTGAAATATGCCATTGGCAATTTTGCTTTAGTCATTTTTAATTCAGTCCTTTAACAAATGTGGGAAATGTGGCAAGTATCCAGACATGATAGAGTAACACAGTAAATAAGGATGCTGCTGAAAGAATTGTGTTATGATCATGTCTGAATTTGAAGAGGACCCATCTCTCTTTTATTTCCTGGTTTTTCTCTTCAGTACCATCAAGAGGGCACAAGTGGTTAGTGCTACTGCTTTTCAGGTTCACACAGATGTAGAGAAGGAAGGATCCTGTGCTCTGCGAAAAGCGCTGGAAACTCAGTGAGAGATGATCCTGACTCACATGCACTTTGAATATTTTTGTCCCATGTGTTCCAAGGCCAGCCTGGTGCTGTTTTCACAGACTTCTTAGCCCAGGAAACACACCTAACTGCAGGACTGAGCACAGCCGGGGTGTCAGAGTCCTGGGATTCGGACCAGCCTGGTGACCTGAGAAAAGTGATCAAAGCCATCTTCTCACACTGGTGGGCTGATGAGGAGGTAGTGAGGGTTGATGGTAGTGGATGTTTACAAAGCATCATCGTCTCATATAGGTCAACCCATCTAGTCTTCTACTTTCAAGTAAAACTTTTATTTAAAAATATCCCTTCTCTTACATTGTTTTCTTTAAAATAAGAGAGAGATAAAGTAAGAAAATTAATCAAAGAAAATTCTTTATCTTCCTCTAATTGCCTAATATTTTACAATCACATGTAATTATTGGTAAGATTACCTACTAGCTTAACTCCTTTTACAATTTAAATGTATTTTATTTTAGCTCATTCACACCATTGTTAATTCAGTAATAACTCTTACATGAGGATACTTAAACCGGTAGAAAATCTTGTTGTTATTGTTGTTGTTGGAGAAATGAGATAGTGCAACATAGTACATTGAAAACTACATGATACTTGGATCTTAGGCAAGTTTTTTCATCTTTGAATCTCAGTTTCTGTGTACACTGTGAATGATAATGTCTATTTCTCCATGTTGTTATGACAATCAAGTGAAATTGCGTCTGTAAAAACTACCTAATAATTGTTAGGTAAATCTATCTTCTCTTATGAAGCATTTGAAGCAGCTAACACCACCATGTATAATAAAATAATAGTAAAATATTTTAAAGAATTTTAAAATTCAGTAAAAAAACAATAAGAGCAGAAAAACAAAACCAAAGGAGAAAAAACAATCATGAATAAGTAGATCATAAGATCCTATATACTTGTTATAGTTGAACCATGAGTAAGCTTTCAGGCAGCCAAAGTGGGGAGAAAAAGAAATAATAATCAGTAATATACTAAATTATTATCATTACAGGGGAAATTCATCCTTACTTCTCAAGTGATACAAAACTTCACAGGCCACTATATTTTAAAAGTAATGTCTCACTTGGGGCTTGCTGTACAGTACACATAAAGAGCTACCTAAATGTTAAAGAAATAATCTTATTCTAATTTGCATGGTTCCTAATGAACTGCTTAAAAATAATTTTATTTTTAAGAAATGTCCTGGAAGTGTTCTTACTCATGATAATGTTTGACTACAAAAGTAGCTACCTTTCAGAAAGAAATTTTCTTCACACCTTGGATTAATTCTTTTCTTCTGTGTCAAGTACAGGAAACTGGGCTCAGGCTGCAAATAACAAACCACAGTATCCATGCAGCTGCCACTCCATCGGGACAGTTTTTTTGTTTTAATTTTTTTGTTGTTTTATGTTTTTGGTTTTTCTTGGTACTTTGCAAACCATGTGGCAAGAACCTCACTGCCCTCACTTTGCCTGACAACTCATTGCTCATTATTATGTCTGGTGCTCTCTCTGACTACAGAGCGTAAACCCTGATGCTTAGGAGGATTGCATGCTTCCATTTGGTTTGCATGAACTAACAGGATAATCTGTTACCCTTCACACTGGTCAACGTTTTTTGTTTTTTTTTTAATCTTTTCCTACTTATCAAAAGCTAAAAATTTCATAGATAGTATGGCAATTACTGATCGTACTCTCTCAAAATCAATAATAAACATTTTTTTAAAAGGAATTTCCTCTTTCTCTATTATGGCAAGTAAAATAACCTTTGGGAAATATGGACTTGTACCTGTGACTAACAAGCAATGTCACCATTTTCCTTTTGGCCTTATAACGCCTTTAGAGTGTGAATGTATTACACTCTTACTTGTACCAGACCAGAAGCTTTAGAAAGCATGTTCCCCATGCAGCTATTAAACTTTAAATAGATACTCCATGTGAAGGTGCTACTTTGAGAAATGGAAGGTATCAGCTCTGAATTTTATGTCACACACACACACACACACACACACAGTCAAACCTCAGACATGACAACCCCACTCCAACCCTCACCCCCACCCTATACCCCCTAGGAAGCTGTCCTTGGAATTGATTCTGTGTCCTTGGAAGCACAGCATTGCAGAGACTTGACTGGCTAGAGTGTCACACCCGCCTATAATCTTTCAGTAGAAAATTCCTGCTACCCAAGAAGGGCTGCCACAATCACTTCTTTTTCCCTTTTTGCCATTTTTTATGACATCCTAATATTCGTTGAATACTAACTATTGTTGCTAACACTGTTCTAAGGACCTTATCTATATTAACTCATTTACTTTCCAAGATAACCCTATGAGTAGGTACCACTACCATCCTCATATTTCAAATGTAACTCTGTATATAACTACATATTTCCCCCTCAAAAGTATATCAAAAATTATCCTAAGCCCAGTATACCATATTACAGATTGCAGACTGTATACAAAGACATAAAATGATGGACCAATGTACAGGCAGTTAAACTTAGTAGTTAAGTTTGGGGGGAGTCAAAAGTTATACATGGATTTTTTATTGCACAGGGGTTCAGCACCCTTAATCCCCGTATTGTTCAAAGATCAACTGTACTAATAGCCTACTGTTGATCGGAAACCTTAAATCATAACATAAACAGTTGATTAACACATATTTTGTATGTTATATGTATTATAGTCTGCATGCTTACAATAAAGTAAGCTAGAGATAAAATGTTATTAAGAAAATCATAAGAAAAAATATATTTACAATATTTACTGAAAAAAATCCGCATATAAGTGGATCCCCACAGTGCAAGCCCGTGTTGTTCAAAGATCAACAGTATACAGTATTATGTATTTGTCTGAAAACAAAACAAAACAGTGTTTCCCCCTACAAAACTATTGGGTCGTCGGGAAAGTCATGACGCATTTTTGCATTGAAAAACATAGAAAAATACATCATGACTTTCCCGACAACCCAATACTTTAAAACTATTTAATGGCTGACCATGCTAGACTAACTGGTATCCTAAATACATGATAGAATTCAGGTTTTGGATAACAGGCAGCGAAGGACCATGATCCTGGAGAGAAAGAAAACAAATTAAGAGAGTCTGCATTCTCCTTGACCTTCTGCCTCAAAGCCCTGTCCCCATCGCAGTGCCAGGAGGCAGAATCCAAGCAGAGAACTGGCAAGTGCACAGAGGTGGACTCACTGGGTTGAGGAGTGAGGTAGGGACTGGAGTTTAGGTATTGCTAAAGTGGCTGGGGATTTTTGCTCTTGTCACCTCGGAAGAGTTACTTTAATTCTTTGAACTTAAATTTCATCATTTATAAAATAGGGGTTGTAATAATTATCTTGACTGGCTGAGGTACAGGTTAAATGTGATTTTATATGTTGTGCCCAATATATAAAAAGTGCTCACTACATTGTAGGTGCCATCTTCCTCCACCTCTTTTTCCTTGTTGTTATTTCTGCCTTCTATTCATGTAATTGTAGAATCTGCAGGTAAACTAAATACACGGAATTTAGTGGTGTTAAGCAGTAAAAAGTTAGTGGGGAGTGGGTATACTTTTAGTTGTATAAGTCATAAGTAAGTATAAACAAAATACATTTAATATTAACAAAGGTAAAACCCAAGATATTTGCTCTGAAATATTTATTTTATTTTTCTCAAAACACTATTAGTTACAACAACAACAACAACAACAACAAACTCTCACCTGGGGGAGATTAGTTTTAGAGCCTAGTATGTATTCAATTTCTGTAATATTTGTGGGGATTTAGCATGGAATTTATACTCTATGAGGCCAAGTCCAACAGGATAGGGGCAAGTATGGAAAAATGTTGATAGTTGTTAAATATGGAGAATGTAAATGTGGGGATCTTTATTCTATTTTCTGTAAGTCTATTAGGAATATTCAAAAATATCCACAAGGTAAAATGAAATTTTGTTTGATGATTAGATGACCTTATCATCTGCTAATTAATCTCTTCCCATCCTGAACTACTTATATTTCCAGCCCTTGTGACTCTGGATGACTATGAGTAGTAAGCATCAACTGTGCAGAAAAACACATTTTCCCCCCAGATGATCTCTTTCAAGTTTTAAGGGTATTTGAGGTTAAGGCTTTCTAGGAATCAGCAAACAAGTCTTCGTTTCCCTTTTTCACACCCTTCATTTTTTTAAAGACACTTTATTGTACCCCTTTTCAGTGCTGGTCTTTCTACTGAAGAAATCCTAGTCCTTTTCATCTCCCTCTGCTTAGTTGTTGAAGTTGCCCTTCTCTGGACCTTTGTCTGCTCTGCTCTGACTTTCCTGAGTTGTAGTGACCAGAACCAATCTACCCATTCTACACACAAGCATAAATGACAACCAAAAGTAGGATTTCAATGAAGAGACTATTGGAAGCAAAAATAAAATTGGAAGTTAGCATTAAGTGAGCAAATAAAAAAGCAAGCATAGCATTAAAAAATAAAGTTATGTTAGCAAATATAAAAATTAACCTCATAATGACTGGCAAAGTGGAGATGGGAGAAAAATGAGTCTTTAAAAACAGTTGTTTTTATTACTTCCAAGCTCCAAATCTTCAAGAGTTTTAACCTCTATTACACGTAGAATAAAATCAAGTTCACAACCAGCATCAATGATCTGGCCCCTTTCTGTCTCTCCCACTTCCTCTCTCCATTGCTCCCACCTTGCTCACCCAGCTCCAGCCACATGACCTTCCTGCCACACGAGGGGCACCACTGCAGTGACTCCAGCACCTTCATCTGTGTAGTCCCCTCTACCTGGACCGTTTTCCCCCAGACCCCACACGGCTCACTTCTGCATATGATTCAGGCCTCTGATCAAATGCTACTTTCTCAGAGGAGCCTGCCTTGACCCGCCAACGGCCTCTCCGCATTGTTCTCCCATCCTCTTACCTTCTCTATTGTTACCAATCTCTGAACTTACAGCAGGTAGCTGTTTATATTATCAGCGCCCCGCATTAGAGTATGAGCTCTGTGAGGGTGAAGACTTTAAACTGGTAACTGCTGCATCCTGCTCACGCTTAGATTAGTGCTTGACATGGGTGGTTTGTATGAATGAATGAATGAGTGGATGAATGGATGAATACCAGGTAAGAGTGGAAGTTCTGGAACCATTGTCTGGGTTCACATTCCATCTTTTCCCGCTATGTGTCCTTGGGCAACTTGCTTAACTTCTCTGTGTACAGTTACACCATAAATGGGTTACCTTTGTGAATATATTTTGTAAGCTACGAAATTATGCCTCATCATTTTACTATTTCTTCCCAACTCCATTCCAATGCCTTTTACATGTAGAACTTACAATGCCAATATATCATTGTATTAGCTTTCTCTTGCTGCATAACAAATTATCCTAAAATTTATTAGCTTAACACAACAGACATTTATTATCTCAGTTTCCATGGGTCAGGAACTTGAAAGGACTTAGCAGAGTGTTTCTGACTCGGGATCTCTCATGAGGTTGCAGTCAGGATTCAGCCAGAGCTGCAGTCATCTGATGGGTTGGCTGGGGCTGGCGCAGCCACTTCATGTTGGCAGGCGACGTCAGTTCCTTGCTGGCCATGGGCAGGGAGATTCAGTTCCTCATCACATGATCTCTACATGGAGCTGCTTCAGTGTCCACACAATATGGCAGCTGACTTCCCTCAGGTGGTCCCAAAAAGACAGCAAGGAGGAAACCACAATGCTTGTTTATGACCCAGTCTTGAATATGACACTCCATCACTTCTGCCCCATTCTATTGATTAAAGATGAGTCACTAAGCACAGCCCTCCCACAACAGGAAAGGAAATTAGTCTCCACCTTTTAAAGGGAAAAGCACCAAAGAGTATGTGAGTATACATTTTTAAAACCCCACAATAATATATTTACCTGAACCAAAGTTTCTTTTCCCCTTGGATCTCTTACACAGACAAAGTTGTTTGAACCAGGCCCCTTCTTTCATCTACATCACGTTGTTATCCCATCGGGTCGTATATCTACAATGTCTACTTGTCTGACAGTTTTACCCATCTTTGACTAGTTGTCTCCCTAAGCATGTATTTTCAGGCTACAACTTCTTGGGACTATTTATGAGTTTATCATGGCATGGGGGAAGTGAGAATATTTATATAAAGAACTTTCTGTGGCGGCTGAGAATTAATGACTTACTTTTTAAAAGGTAAATTTGAAAAAAATTTCTATTGGCCCTCAATTATAGAATGCTACCTTTTCAGAATCCAGAAATATTTCTCTTTAATGGCACAGGATCTGGTCCTCTACTTGATAATTAAAAAATTAGACAATAAGCTTGAAAATATTACGTAAATAATTTCAAACTGGGGGCGGTGGTGGGGCAAACGTATTGCTATGGAGCCCCATTCTCACGCTCCACTGGGAAAATGACTCTGGAGCCTGTAAGGAGCTCTACAGACCTGTTATGATAATTATTTGTCTTTGTTATCATTCCATGAAACTTGTGTTGACATTAATATTGAATATGAAATCTTGAGAAATAGAAAGGACAACCTTTTTTCTCTCTTTATCCATTGAATCCCCCTGAAATTAAGAGTGTTCCCATATGATTATCCCAGAGCAGAGTTTATCCAGTTCACTTAGCAAATTGATAGAGAAATGTACTTACATTTACTTAGCTGTTTTTCATCAAGGTTAATACAACTAACAATTCTTTCTTGATTCAGTATCTAGTGTTCTGGCTAGAGCCTTTTGTTTTCTCTCAGGGGTCCAAATAAACCTAAAACAAAGAGTATAGTAATTTTTTTTCTGATGCTACCTCTCAGGGTGGTACTAAGGGTGGGAGTTGGGGGATCACTTAAAAGACAACTATTCACTCTCTGCTGTGCTCTGTCACTTTCTCTTTTTTTTTTTAATTAAAGTTTGTTGGGTGACAATGGTTAGTAAAGTTACATAGGTTTGAAGTGTACAATTCTGTAATACATCATCTATATATCACATTGTGTGTGTTCACTACCCAGTCAGTTTTCTTTCCATCACCATATATTACCCCCCCCTTTACCCTTTTCTACAATCCCCCTCCCCCTTACCCTCTGGTAGCCACTCAATTGTTGTCTGTGTCTATGAGTTTTTGTTTATTTATTTGTGCTAAGTGAAATAAGTTAGACAGAAAAAAGTCGAGCACCATATGATTTCACTGATATGTGGGATATAAAACTGAAAGCAACAAAGGAAAAAGACAAACAAATAAAGAAACTTTCTAACCTCTAGACCAGTGGTTCTCAACCTTCCTAATGCTGCGACTCCTTAATACAGTTCCTCATGTTGTGGTGACCCCCAACCATAAAATTATTTTCGTTGCTACTCTATACTGTAATTTTGCTACTGTTATGAATCGTAATGTAAATATCTTTTTGTTTTCCGATGGTCTTAGGCGATCCCTGTGAAAGGGTCATTCGACCCCCAAAGGGGTTGCAACCCACAGGTTGAGAACTACTGAAGATTATTCCCTTGTTTAAGGAGAAAAAGGAAAGACGTTAAATGCCCCAGCCATTTTTAAAGTTTCTCAGAAATAGAGGATAATAAAGGATGCAGAAACTGCACATTATCGAACACTCTGCTTCCTAAAAGTATGAAGGGCAAATTAAAGTTGGGACTCACTGCTCTTGAATCTCCAGTTCCCATTGCAGCTGTGAAACATGATGTTCAGAGTTGGTAAACATTTTGTTATTAAACAGTAAATGGTAAAGAGTCAGAACTCAAATCCTGGTCTTCAGCTTCTGGATCCTATGCTTGTTCCGACATGCACACCACTTCCCCTCGGGCATAAAGGAACTCGGAGGAGAAGGAACATTGCTAGTGATAAAGAAAATGCCACCAAATTCCAGATTCTACTTCTGATGACTGCTCATATCAGTTGTCCTTGGGGTGTGAGCTGATCTCTGTTCCAGAATAATCCACTGATGTTACTGGCCGTCCTGCATGCCTGGGCATCTCAGGGACTTGCTCTCATACTGCCTCATCAGAGACCGTCCCTGCTCCGGGGTGACGGCAAAGGCTGGCTTCCTCTTGGCATATTTATCTTCAACCCCCAGTGCACAAGCAGAGCACATAGTAGACTAACTCATTTATTTCTACTCATTTATTGATGGCCTTTCATAACCAAGTTATTAAGTCATCAATAACTTCACAGAAATAAATGAATGGACCCAGAACTGGGCCAACAGCTATTTAAGATATACACTCAAAATTTTATCTAGGATCAGCAGGAAAGTCACTGCTGGGTCCTCGGTGGTATTTCCCTCACCTGGGAAAGTGCATTCTATGTTTTATTCTAATTGAAAACCAGTTTATTTCTCTACTAAGTAGTGAAATGAATAACACCCCCAGTCTCCCAAGTAAATAACGTTTGAAAAAAATGTTGGCCCAGAGCTTTCATAACTAGTTGAATTTAGGGTGACCAATTTTACTCTGCCAGCTGAGCCCCAATATGCTGGGTCTGTTGGGGCAATGGTGTCTCAGAAACAACCTGCCGAGGTTGCAAGATAATGAAAACACTATGTGCAGCATGATTTTGCAAATCTGACACCTTGGTTGAGATAGAAATAGCTAGAGAAGGGTTCAGTGAAAGACAGAAATTGAACCAGACACTGGTTTCCTTTTGGGGGAAGTATGATGAATAAATTCTAACTCTAGATCACAAGGCATGGAACTAAAGATCTGTTGAAAACAGATCTGTGGGACTCTAATGTCCATGAAAAGATTTTAGCTATCCCGCAGTGGGGTTTGGGAATGGGGAGTGGGTTCCACGGACAAGTGTGAGAAACATTTTCCTCTCGAAGACTTACAAAGCTCATTTATAAATGAAAGACTCTGAGAAATCCTGTATATAAGTAATCTAACATGTTCTAACCCATTCTTACTTGGATGATTAGCATAGAATTTCCTTCAACATCACATAGAACAGTAGCTACTAAGGAACATCATTTGGAAAACTGTACAAGGTTTGAAATCAGAGATTTCAAATTTTATTGTGAGTCTCTGCTTCAACCATTTTAGACAAAAGATAAATGACTGGCTAGAAACGGACCACATTTTGTTGTCTTGCATTCCCGTTTCCTTTGTGGGGGATGGACCAGCAGCATTGGCTGGTACACATTTCAGAGGGCAGAATACAGCGCTTTGTGTTCAGCTATTTATCATTAACCCTCCAGGGAACTATCTGAGAACGGGCAAAAAGTAAATAAAATAAAATAAAATGAAAGCAAGTCAACTTGGGCTCATCTAAGGGCTGGCTTTGGAGCAGCCCATGAATTACCATTGTCTCCCGTGGGTCATAATTTCTTGAAAATTTTCACATTATTACTGGACTGTGAACTCATGATACAATTGGGGCATGGAAACTGTGGGCCCAAACAAAGCAATGAAGTCCATGCTAAGATGTAAATGCTTAATGATGAAGATAATTACAGCTGACAGAAGCCTGGAATTCTCTTAATATGTAAAATGGAATACACAAAGGAAAACACCACTGAATCACCTCCTTCCACACTACAGCGTGCATTATCTTCTGTCTCTAAA
>NW_017731620.1:1488954-1492825 GCF_001890085.2 Hipposideros armiger | reverse complement strand
CCCTCGCCCTGTTCTGGCTCCCTGGCTCACTCTGCCCTAGCCACCCTGACCTTCCTGAGAGACACCGAGCACATTTCTGCTTTCAGGTCTTTGCACTGGCTCTTCCCTCTGCTTGAGATGCTGTTCCCTTGGATATTTGCATGCCTATTTCTTTACCTGTCTCATTCAACTTGTCAGTGAAACGTTCCTGGCTCCATATATAAATTATCCATCCCAACAAGAGCACTCTTTTACCCCTTCCCAGCTTCATTTTTTACCATAACATAATCACCATCTGATACAGTAGTATTTCATTTGTTTTAATAGTCTCCTCCAACCAGGATATATGTTTTCTGGGACAGGGATTTGGGTGTGTCTTTATTCACTGGTGTGTCCTTCAGGCATAGAACAGTGCCTGACACATGGTGAACACTCAATAAATATTTGTTGAATGAAGCAAGAAAGCAAGCAAGCAAGCAATACCTTCCATCCAGGGCACCTTCATTCTAGACATTGATGTATCTGGAAAAATCCAATTAATTATCTGAAGGTTGCTAAGTGAGTCTAAGAGCAGAGCAAGGCAGACTAGGCAATCTTAGTGTTTTCACCCAGGCTGTCCTTTGGCACCCAAAGGGCACACCCCATATAGACCCCCACCCGCAGCCTCAGTGCCTCTCTCCCTAGGCAGGGACAGCCACATCACTGACCTTGGTTTGAATTAGTACTCCTTATCTGATACATTCAGGCCTGGTTGTGGCTTAGAAGCCACTCTCTCTGTCTGGATGATTTCAAATGCATCTTCTATCACCAATTATGTGTTAATTTTATTAATATAAAAACTCAAAATTTTAGAGCCACCTATCTTCCTCATTAACAATCTCTTATAATGAGGAGGTTGGGAGCAGAAATCAATGCCCCTTTGTTCAGATTTTAAGACAGCAGATAAAATGATTTGCTTAGATTCAGAATGTTACAGCTGGCATGGGAATCTTATGTTGCCATATTCATAAGTGACTGATGATCTTGCTGGACTGTCTCCTTCCTACAGCCTCTTTCCATTCTATCATTTATCATCTCTCTCTGTAGGCATGTGTATATATTCGTCCTACAAATGTGAATGACACAAGATAAGAATGACCTTTTCCAAGATAAAAATGGCAGCCCCAAATCATTGTTAGCACTTCCTGTATGCTGATATCAATTGACAATAAGGAGTTATCGTGTGGTTGCCAATATTTTACGTAAGTGTAAATAAAGTGCAAAGATAACAATAGATTGGCAAGTTGACACAGTAACAGAATTACATAAAGTCACATGGATGGGGGCTTCCTTCCCATCACTAGTTTGGAATGAAGAGCACGTGGCGGTATTACCAACAGAATGAAAGGCCCATGGCAGCACGTGTGGATGCTGCAGCTCATGAGTTTTCTATTAAAGAGTCTGGCAAGGAAATTGGCAGATACCAGACCCCATCCTGTACTGAAGTGTAACAGGCTGGAGCTGCCTTCCAGAAAAAGTAAACATGAACATTGGATCATTAAAAATGATACTTGGAATAAGTATTTAATGGATTTAAATGTAATGGCATTGTAGTCTGTAAAAAAAGGGGGCGAGATGCTTCCCCTCCTAAAACTTGACAGAATTCATTATATCCCACACAGTCACGCTTATTTTAAATTGTAGGTATGAATATTGTGAGCAGCAATTTCCATTTTAAATGGTGATCACTGCATTGCAGTTATTTCTTATTCTGAGTAGCTGAAGCATCCATGAATTATTTATTGGGGTGGTACTGTGGCCTTGTGAGTGACTTGAGTTTACTTCACAAAAAACTCTCAGAGGAACAAGAAATGTTAGCTCTGTGATCCTGGTTTTATAAATGAGGCAACTGAGTCCAAGGTCACGGACAGACTTGGAACCAGCTTTCACAATCAACAAAGAGCACGTTGTGTCCACCTGAAGAACCCAAGGGGCTTGGTTCGGTGGTCCATCCACTGATTTCTGGTGACATTAATATATGTGATGCTATTGTTGTAAGTGTGCCAGGCAGACAATTGATAGTTTTATATGACAGCTTTTTTGGTAACTTCACCATCAGAAGCTTCCCCAGTCCTGGGTAAGGGTGTATTTTGCTTTCAGTAGCAGCAGGAGGGATAGCAGAGAATATAAGTAAGATATACTTCGTTTAATGGACGTTTTATTCAGTGCCTACTGTATGCCAGGCAATATACTAGGAACTGAGTTCCAGCAGTGAACAGGGTAGGTATGGTGGACCGTCTTGAAGTCTTACTTGTCTGCCTCATTGAAATGAGTGATGGCCTCAAAGCCCCTTAAAATGACAGCTGGTCCTTAGGATAAGAAATAGAGACTCTGGCGTGACCAGAGTTTCATGGGGGGACCCTTTTCATCCATAAATTAAAATCATTTGTCACCCTCACTTGCAAAATATAAACAGATAACTCCACAGTTGTCTCAGAAAGCACCAAAATTTCAAAATATTTGAAACAAACATAAGCAATCAGCTTTCTAAAGACTCTCTCTAACTACATTCCCAATGGTATCCCCCATGAAAGTGCACATNCTCTCTAGGGGAAAGTGATTCTTAGAAGATTATATCGATTTATGTTCCTGGCTGATTTCTCTTCTGAAAATGCAGTTTTCCCCTGCCATTGCTTAAGGTATCTGATAACCAAATTTTTATAAAGTTAAAAAAATTTTGACATAAAAGCTGCTTGGTTATGAAAATGGCAAGAAAATGATGAATTGGAAACGAGATAAAAGATTTTTTTTTCAAATTCTGACAGTGCTGTGTGGAAGGCTATAAAATGACGAAAAGTAATAAAGTGGAAAAAGTAACTAAAGACAAGAAAATGGAAGTGAAAACCCACCCAAATTTTAAGCTCAGAGCAGTGGCACTAAGTGCAGATCATATCATAGTTTTTATCTCACTTTTCAGCAGAGGTTTATTTCCATATGATTATGGACAGACTACCAACAAATGAAAGCAGATTTATGCTCTCCTGGTAATTTGTCCTCCTGTGCATTCATTCTAGAAATTTCTGTGCTGTCCTCACTGCACAAATGTATTTTCACTTAGACAACAAAGTTTTAATATCCTAGTTATTCTCTGATTTCATACCCAGAGAGTAGCAAACTAACCAGTTTCCACTCTGTGATCTCTTGATACATCTGTATCTTTAGAGACAAATTATTTACTTGACATTTATGTTCACACTATTGTTCACCTGGAACCCAGGTAATGTGCCCCATAAACCTCAAAGGTAGGCTATGCGGGCCCCCAAGTGAAGAGTTGGTCCCCCCGGGGTCAGGTTGCCTGGCCTGGGCCAAAAAGGAATTGTGAGTCTGAAAGAAATTGATTATGTAGTTTGGAGCTGCTCAAGTTTCATTTCAGTAAAATTGCATCATGCAAATGAGGCATCATAAAGAATACTGACAAAAGAAAAAGAAGAATAAATAAGGTTTCATATGCACCTGTATCAGTCATGGTTCTCCAGAGAGACAGAAACAGAACCAGTAGGAGCTATATACACATATATAAATGCATGCACATACCTACAAACATACACAAGTGTACACCCATATACACACATACATACACAAATATAAAGAGATTTCTATATTGGCTTATGTGACCGTGGAAGCTGGCCAGTCCAGAATCTGTAGGGCAGGTCAGCAGGCTGGGATCCGTCGGTCAGGAGCTGATGTTGCAGTCTTGAGGCAGAACTCCTTTTTCCTCAGGGAAACCTCAGTTTTGCTCCTAAGACCTTCTGACTGATTGGATGAGATCCCCCAAACCCCCATTATGGAGGATCATTCTTTACTCAAAGTCAACTGATGGGAGATGTTAGCTCTCCTACAAAATGCCTTCACA
>NW_017731620.1:1470962-1484629 GCF_001890085.2 Hipposideros armiger | reverse complement strand
TTCAGGTCATAGTTTGGGTCCTCTGTGATGTCTTCTTCCATATAATGGGAATAATAAATACTTTCCTCTGTTTTGGCTAAATCCACTGGAAAAGTTGGTGAGTTATTAAAACAGCTTCCTACTGATAGTAACTGGTTCACTTGCCTCTCAGAGCCCAAACATATAAAACCAGTTAAACAGTGCAGCTTTCTCAAGACCGTATGGCCTAAATGCATTGCAGCATTCCACAGCTGGACTAGAACTCTTCTGGAGCTCTGACAAGTGACTGTAAGTACAACACTGTGAATTGTTGCCCAAACATGTTAGACCCCTCACTGTGAATGTAGGAAGCTGTGGGTCCCAAGTTGATAACTGGGTTCTCTTCCTAGGATTCTATGAGCTTTTGCTTCCCTGATTTGTTTTGCCTTTTCCCCTATAAAAATTTTAGTGCTCTCATTTCATCTGCACTTTAAGCAAACAGTATGAAAATCTGAATTTATGAAAATAAGATTTCAGAAGGTAACTCCTCCTAGAACAAACTCATAAAGTCCTTTAAATCTAATTTTAAAAAATCCATTGAACACTTTCTCATTGCAAAGCAATATATTAGATGCTCTTCATTTGCTTATTTATTCATTTATTCATCACATGCTTGTCAAGAACTACCACATACCAGGTACTGTCCTGGGCACGAGAAATACAGCCGTTGACGAATTCTCACAGAGCTCACGTTCCAACCTGGTTCTGTTTTTAGATTTCTGATTTAAAGATGTCTTTTCAGGTACATGACTGTGGTATAAAGATACACTTAGACTTTCCATTTTTGGTTTTTATCCAATGGAAGGAAGTCTGGTTCAGGGGTTAGGATTTATTGATTTGTTACTGTAGCCTATCCTCTTACTAGCCATGTAATTTGGGGGAAGTTATTTACCCTTTCTGTGCCTCAGTCTCTCAGCCGAAAAATGTGGATAATAGAAGTCCCTACCCCATAGGGTTTTTTGGAGGAATAAATGAGGCAACACAAAGCAGTTAGAACAGTTCTCAATAATTTTAAGTTTATTATTATCATTACTACTTGTTAATGTCTACGCCTCTTAAAGGGAAGCATCATGTAATGTATTTAATATTCATTGTCATTTATTATCCCTGAGTGACCAAAATATCCATTATTTTGTGTGCTTGTAAAAATTTTTTAGTTGCAATAGCCGTATTTTAGTACCATAAGAAAATCTTCAGTCTCCATTAAAAGAAAAGTTCTACTTAGGCTATAAAGCAGACATAATTCTTCTTATTTGATCTTAAGTAAATGGATGTAGCTGGGTGTTAGGTACTTCTTTTGCGTCTCCTATTCTATACATATAGTAGTTTCATTTTTGATTAGTCTAAGTTATAGCCAATTGTCCCACAGTTATTTTTCTGGAAATTACACCACAGATAGCAATTTTGACTTGATGGAGAAGTGCAGTCATTGTTCTGCTCCATAATAGAAGCAGTACAAGCCTTTGATGATAATTATTCCTCTTGTACCTTCTTGTGATAAAGGAAATCTTTCAATTGTACCTTTCAGATGAAGTTGTGTGTTTTGTCATTAGCAGTGTGATGTTATTTTTGAAGATTTCTAGGTCAGTATTGAATCATTTTATTAGAAAAAAAGGAGAAAAAATAATTGTTAAGTCTGACAAAAATATTAATATATGTATCACCTCAACATTGCCAGTTTTAAGTTCAGTTTTTAATATTTCTCCATGGAAATAGTATTTAAATATTTTTTTTCTTTAATTGCTACTTGGTCACTCCTTCTCAACTATAGGAGTTAAGTCATTTACAGGTTGCCAACAAAGTCCTGAGCTACCAGAGACACCTTATAGCCTGAGTCATGGCTGCAGGCCTCACATATTATCACCTGACAGGGAGACGGAGGTGGCGTCTATCCCATGGACATCAGTATCCAGTCCTCATCCACATATGAAACTGTGGTAGACACCACACAAAACATGGAGGCAGACATGGCCTTGCCCTAATTAAAATTCACTTCACAAGCTAGATGGTGATGACATATCCTCAACATATGTCGAACCAGCCCATAAATAAGAGTGTGAAAACAGAGAAGTGTGCAGGTGGCTAAAGGAGGAGGAGACAGTTGGAGGAACAAGTACTGACTCTCCTAGTCATGTGGGAAAGAATCCATGGAGGAACTGGAGTTTCCTAACATGAAATTAAACAATGGAAAGGGAGGGGGAACAGTCCCAGCAGAGGGAGTAACATAGAGAAAGGTCCCATGACAAGTGTGGCATGAACAGCTGAAAGACGCCTGAATAAACCTGCCTGCAAGGTACAGAATTGGAAGAATGAAGAGAAAGAAGGCAGTCTCCGGAGGACAGTGGAGTCAGCCTTTGAAGCAAGGACAAAACTCTTATTCCCTACACCTAGTGTAGTCAGAATTCTCTCTTATTGGTATTAGTTTTATATTTTTGTTTGGTGACTCAGATGGCTAAAGGTAGAGCAATGTATCAGAGGCTAAAGTCTTTAAAGTTTCCTTTTTGTTACAAATCTGGTTCATCTGTATGACAGTCATTTATCAGGTTATCACATTTAATGCTTCCAGAATTGGATTTAATCCTAGTATTTCTTCCCCTGAAAGAATAATTATTTTGTTTAAATTTCCTTCAATTATTTTAACTGAGCCTAGTTTTAATACTTTTCTACCCACCCACACACCTCCAAATATAGCTTCTTCTGAAGCCACAGAGATAAAAAAGAAATGAGGGTTGCCCTCAAGATGCCAGCATTCTAATGAAGTAGAGACAGCAGCTGCCAGTGTACTAAGAGCTATGTTAAAGTTTTGAGCAAAAATCATTATGAAAGCCCGAGAGGAATATAGTGAACTAACCAGCTTTGGGGAATGGAGGAAGCCACACAGAAGAAAATTTGGAAGCAGGTAAAAAAAGTAAGAAGCTGTCAGGAGCTGGGCTGAGGGGTGAAGGCCTCTCTGGCAGTGGAGACAGTGCAGGCCGAGGCTCAAACAGGGTCTGAGGTGTTTGGAAACAGTGAGAGTTTCAATGTGACTGGATCAGGGGACAGTAAAGCTGGAGAGTTATCCGGTGGACAGATTGGGCAGGACCACAGGCATCATGGTCAAGAAAATGGGGTTTTTTTCCTGTTGAGAGTAGGAGACCAATGCAGTGCTTTGAGCAGAGTCACACAGACCAATTTGTTATAACCAAGAGCACTCCTGGTCATGTGGGAGGTGGTGTGATGGGGAGAACATAAACCTAAAATGACTGGGGACAGTTGCTCCCCAAAGCATCAACTAGTTTTCTGTGTGGATAAAAATGAGGACAGGAATGACCTCATTCTCCTTTGAAAGATAATTTGGATCACTCAATATGTGTTTCAAAATAAAGGTATCATTTCATTAAGACACTGATTCTTTAATTTCCACTAAAGAAAATGATCCAGTGGTGGAATTGTTAGGGTCTAACAGAAAGTTTTCTAGTTAAAAAGCCCAATCAGTCTCTCAGCCCCATTCTGGTATTTCAATTACCTACTCCTGGTCAGAAATGGGAGAATTTCTGACAGAGGTTCTAACTAATCTATTAGAAAATGTTGAGTGAAAATTCACTTCCAAAGAAAAGGTTGCTCTTTGTTCCTAAACTGAGAAACTAAATGCCACCAGCCCTCAGGCCGCGTTCAGTCTTCTGGGACAGCCGCTGGCCAGTGGTAGCTGGTGTGGGCTTCTAAATGCAGAGGAAGAAACACAGCAGAGCTAACCTTTTTCCAAAGGAAACAGACACATCCTCAAACCTTTGCTTTTAACATCCCTTGAAGCCATTTCCTTGGAATTCCTTGAAACCCATCAGTGTGTTGGATTTCACTGACCTGTTGCCTGTAAACATGACCAGAGTTGATTTCCGGCTTATATATATACAGGCTTCTAAACAAGCCTACCCCTTAATCATTTATCATGTCTTTAATAGCTGCACCAGGAAATCCAGGAACTGCTTCGTCCCTTTCCTTATGACCCTGTCCCAGCAGCCTCAAGCATCTCTTCCCACACCCCTCACTACGACCTAGCATTTGGGTTGCAGGTGCCGAGCCCTTCACCTTTCCCTCCCCTGCTTCATGTAGACACAGATCATGCCTGGAGCCCCCAAGAGCAGTGTGTCAGCGTCTGTCAGGAGAGGTGGCTGCCCAAGGCCAGCTGCCTGCACTGCAGACCCCGGGTGCTGAGGCAGAGGGGACTCCACTCAGAAGCAAGTACCCCACATCGTAAACTGCTCCAGCAGCCCAAGCTCAGGAGCCTAGTCTTTACCTGGACCAGTTCTTTTTCCTTTTTTTTTTTGTTGTTGTTGTTTTAGTCTGACGTCCTCAGGCCTTCCCTGAACTAAAATGTTCAGAAGATGAACAATATGGTAATTGGTAAGTGTGTAAGCACTTTGCAAGCATCAAGTGCTTCATAAAGTCGAAATGACACTAAATTCAGTGACAGGTTCACAGGCCTGAAGGCCTTCAGATACAAAGAAAAGATTTATTACATTTCTACTATTTTCAAATCCTAGCTGACTTTTTGCTGTATTTAAGATTACGACAAGCACATAAGTCTTCTCTTAGTCCACAGATATGTCTTGCTGAGAAGTGTTCCTCCCCAGATCTCCGACACCCACAAATCCCACCCTTTAACAGATGACCCCCTGTGAAATGGATGTACTTCATTCCCATTAAAAATCCCTACTCTTCATGATATCACCTACATGTGGAATCTAAAAGAGCCAAACTCATAAAAGCAGAGATAGGAAGAGTGGTTACAAGGGGCTGGGGTTGGGAGCGATGGGGACGTGCTGGCCAAAGCGTAGAGTTTCAGTTACGCACAATGAGTAACCTCTGGGGATCTCAGGCAGAGCACCATGACTGGTTACTAATGCTGTATTGTATACTTGAAAAGGGCTAAGAGAGTAGACTTTACGTGTTCTTATCACACAAAATATGTCTTAACTATGTGTAATAATACATTTGTTAGCTATCTTGATTGTGGTAACCATTTCCCAATGTGTACATATGTCAAAGCTTCACATTATACACCTTAAACATATACAATTCTTATTTGTCAATTGTTCCTCAGTAAAGCTGGGAAAAAATAATCCCTATCCTTGACCTTTCACAAGTAGAAGCTTGTGCTGGTGAGCAGAAGCCCTTCCTTCCTGGCCTCATTGTGGGAGCTGTGTGTATTCCTGTTAGGAACCACAGATGAAATCCCTGATGAACACTGCTCTCTGGCTTCCGCAGTCTTATGCAAATCTTTAAAAATATTGTCTAGGCCATTTGGAAAAGACAGATTAGATTTACACCAGAGTTTTCCAAACTGCTGATCAGGACTCATTAGTGGTTCTCAAAATCAATTTAGTGGCTTCCTAACCAGCACTTTGTAATAAATGAAAGTAGACTAGAGAAAATATGATAGTGCATTGTAGAATTAGAAGTAAATTCTATTTCATGAAACTTGTTTCAGGGGATGTGTGGGCGGCATACACTAGTTTGTGATATAAAACGTGTTTCTTAATGGGGCCGTGACCCAAAAGGTTTAAAACTTAGGTCTGTATTGGCCTCAAACCCTTATACAGGAGCTATCAGGCCTTTCCACCCAGCTGCTTTAAAAGCAGGCAAATTGGACACAGAGATGTGAGAGCTCAGACAAGAGAGAACCATCAAATTTTATGGGTGACTATGCAAGTGTTCATGTAGTTAGTGGATCTGAGCTGGACTTTGAGAAAAAGGTAGAATTTGACAAGTAGAAATTGGAGGAAGGCAGAGGAAAGGCCAAATGAAGAAGGAGAGAGAAAACAACACAGATCTGTGAAACAGAGTGAATTTGCAGACGTGGCTCCTCGGTCTGCCTCTGCCCCTCAGCTGGGGAATCTTAGGTTCTGGGCTGACTCAGGGCTAATATTATTTTCTAAGCTATAAAATGAGCATAATCATATCATATCTGCCCCACTTAGTAACTACAATTTTGAAATGAAGTAAGGTAAGTGAAACCCCTTTGAAAACTAGGAAGTACCAAACAAACACAAGACATACTTATTAAGTTTTTCCAGGCAAAGCAAGGTTCCCAAGTCAAGGTGAGAATGTGGGAAAGTATTCTCTGTACTTGGGATAAAGTGACATAGCAACTTAGCACATTTAGTGTTGGCTACTAAGAGAAGGGACTAAAAAACTGTGTTTAGAGAAATCTGTAAAAATTTTGAGTGCCAGTTGAAGGTGTCTAGGTTTGATTCAGTAGATAATGGGGAATCAGATGATTGTCATAGACCAGGAGTGGATAGAGTTTTGTTTTAGAAAGATTAATCTAACAGCATTGATTAGGGAGAAATCACAAGGGCCTAAATGACGGTAGTTGCAATGGTTATAGAAAAGGATTGATGCTAGGAAACTCAGGCCCCCAAATACATAGAGTTTGGTGTTGTATTACTAGGGGTATCGGGGCTGCAGAGAGGAAGGGCCAGGGAGGTGCAGTTCTAAGGAAGTGGGGGGCTCCAAATGGCTGGGGATTCCAGGCCTCGTGATTGTGTTCTGCTTTAGAGAGTCACAGAAAGAGGGGAGGAAGGAAGATCACGCTGTGGGGAGATGAGTGGTTGGTCCACCAGGTGAAAATGTGTTTATATGAACCTGTTCCGCTTTCTTTCTTTTTTTTTGTCTTTGTTACCTTTTTTTTTTATTACAGTTGCCATACAACATAATATTAGTTTCAGATGGACAACATAGTAATTAGACATTTCTATAACTTATAAAATGATCACCCTGGTAAGTCTAGTACCCATCTGAAACCATACATAGTTATTACAGTATTATTCAGTATATTCTCTATGGTGTACATTACATCACCATCAGTATTTTTATAACTGACTGTACTATACACCTGAAGCTCTTCTGCTTTCTTGATGAGCCTGTTCTTTGGGTCAAAAAACCACTTGCCGAGTCTCGCCTCACAAGTGGTGCTCTCTAGACCCCTGAGTGAACTTGCTTTTCTTCTGAGCTGCTCTGTCATAGGGCAATGCTCCACACTTAACACCCTACTCAAAGAGACACAACACTTAACGTTAGTCTTGTGTGAAAATTCAGTCTCATCAACCTGTCTTCTGCTTGTAGACTTTGCTTAAATTACCCTTAGGTTGACTCACATTAGGAATGCAGCAATGGTACCATATCCTACCAAGCCGACTTCACACTCATCAGCCTGGAGCAGCACGGAAATGAATGAAATAGCTAGCTCTAGATCTGCCACTTAGGCTGAGTAACACTGGGGAAGTTCCTGGAACTCTCAAGGGCTGTTATTGTTATTATTCAAGGGCATGAACTGATGTGCCCCACCCTCCTTCCTAGCCACACTGCAGCTTTTCCCTAGTTCCCTGGGATAAGGCTTACCCAGGTGCTGCCCAAGGAGAGGATCTTCCAGGGCTGACCTGTCAGCATGTGCCTGTGCAGGAACAAAAGGCTCTCACTGCCCCTCGCCTCTCAGGTAAACAACTTTAAGCCCACCTACAGGCTCTTCAGGCAGAATAGCTTGTTCAGCTCATAGTGGTCTGAAATGCCACAAGCTCCTCCCTGACAGTAAGCACACAGAGATAGAACTACTCCATGTGCACCACTCCATCTCCCAGTAACCAGGGGCAGGGGCAGGGGAAGACTGGATCCCCATGGCTACAGTCAGCAGAGACCTGGGGCAGCTGGCTTCCTCCTGCCCCATGATCAGGAGAATCCTTGGGGATCCCAACTGGCCATGAAAATAAACTATTTTTCTATCATGAAATACAATTGCAAGCATTACATTCAAGCAGTGATTTAAATGAACAGAGTGTTCCTTAGGAAAAAAGTCAGGTATTCTCCAGCTAAATCAGAAATCATATTCAAAGGACACGCAGGTGGCCGCAGAGGTCACAAAGCAGCAGGGTTGAGTCAGAAGGCCTGGTCTGGGGCTCCAGCATTGCCGGCCATGTGAGCTTCAGCCACCCTCCCCCACCACCCCCCAAGCTCCAGTCTCCTCATCTGTACAGTATGTGACACGTCCCTTCCTGTCCCTAAACAAGAGCAACTCCCCAACACAAAGCAGCCTGCATGCAAGTTCAGGACCCCTGAGGCCTGGATAACCCATGATTCCCAGCACGTTCTTCACATTTTTTAATTGGCTTGGAAATTAGAGCTCAGTTTTGTCTTTTATGTCGATTTATGCTTTCAACCAAAACCATTTTGCACAATGGAACAGTTTAAAACAAATCCTCCTGTAAGAATTCGGCCAAACAAAAGTTACTTTTATGAAAAGGAGTATATGTTCTGCCATGGTTTCATGTGAAGAAAGGAAAGACGTACCTCGCTCTGTGTTGTACACTTGGAATCTATTTTCCAGAAATAGGGCACACTTTTCATGTTTTTATCCTTACAAATTTAACAAAATGAAATAGCCCATTTTGATGGCATACAGTAAATAATGATTCTTTCGTAGGTTCCCAGGAAGTAAATGACATATTAACTCCCATGATTTGATCACAGGAAGCATACATGAAAATGAAAGAAATAAATGGAATAAAGTCCAATATGCTGCCATTAATAGCTGTTTACCTTTCCATCCAGCTTCCCAAATGACCCGATTCTACCCTATTTCTGATACAAACAAAGGAAGCAATCTTACATTGCTCCTGACAAGCCATGAACTCATCTTTTCTTAGTGAGTTCTTTAAATTGTTACCTTACGAATATTTTTTCTAACTTGATCGTTTTCATTGTCTTGGTTTTGGAAATATTCTTTCAAGACAGAGGTAGAAATAGCTATTCCTTCGGGATTATCTATAAAATACATCTCAAGTGTTTGGAAGGGTTGAAAATATAGCCATCCTAACTCAAATAGGATGGCTGTGGATGAGAGTGGGCAGGTTACAATTCTCGTGGACTTAGTTTTAGCCCAGAACGGAAGACGCCCCTCTCTCTTGACAAGAAGGGAAACTGAGGCTCAGCCAAGCTGGAACTAAAACACAGGGCATGAGATACCCCCATTCATGGGCCCCTTCCTATATTGTACATTATAGCTCTGAACCTCAATGGGGAATAGTTTCAATTTGATTTCTGGTTAGCCGAGAAAGCCTACATTTTCTTATAACAAATTCTTTTTGGAGGAATTTTGAATTGCATTTTTACTCCTTTATTTACCTGTTTCCTTGAGTGATCATCTTGATTTCTCCTTTTGTCTTTCTCACCATTCCATTTGTCACACAAACAAACTATTCCTGCTCTTTTCCCACACTGCCATCTGATTCAACCTTACGTAAAGCGCCTTCTCTATTAAAGCCCTAAATGAGTGGTTGTCGAGTTTGTGAAAGTCCCTGAGCTAGTACATGGCCAGAATCAATGACAAAGTATGCTTTGAGTATCCCTTCCTGAAAACTATTTTATTCATCATCCTGTAGCCTCACATATTGGCACACTCTGGAGTTCTAGCAGTTGCTTCAGTATATGCCTCCTACCACGTCCAAGTTCAGGTCCTTGAATTGTTAGATGTTTTGTGTTTATTAGGGGTTTATTTGGTAAGAAGAAAATTCCATTTCCTTTCATTTGCTTTTCCGGAATAACTAGTCATTTTCCTCTCTGGAAAAAAAGAAAACTATACTTGCTTTTGACTGTGATATTATTGGGTTGTCGGAAAAGTCATGACATACTTTTTCTGTTTTTCATTGCAAAAATGTGCCATGACTTTTCTGACAACCCAATACTTATTATTCAGTCATCTGAAAAATTTTATGGAATGTGAAGTTCTTTCTCACTATTTTTTTCCTCTTGTTTTTTAACTCTATTTCTAATTCTATTGTTATCCCTTTTCACTTTATCCAAAGGTTTTAATAAAAGCAATATGGTATAAAAAGGCCACAGTGCAGAAAAAGAAATGAGACTTCAAGATGATTATTTTTAACTATTTTTTTAATAACATCAAGTATCAGTTTTCTCTAGCAATTAGCTCAGCATTCATTTTGCTGAGAATAAGAAAAATTAAATGAGGTTACCCTATGAGTAAATTTATGAGTTTCATTTTGTGTTTCCATTTTTTACCTTATCTAGACTTACAGTTCTCTGTACACAATGATGTTCTTTTACCCTTAGCCAAATTAAAAGAAGAGACAACAGGTGGTAAGATGGCTCAGCTAAAAAAAATAAATAAATAAAATTAAAAAAGAGAGAATATTTTCCCCACAAATTTATTATACTGAGAGTTTTAATTGGCATATAGGGAGAAATCTATATTCAGATAAGAATATACAGAAGCCTGAGCTTGTCTTTGAAATTTGTTTTGTCTGTGCTAGAACCCTCCTACAAATTTGAGGGGAGAGGGAGTAGTTAAAATTAAACTTAGTTCTTTTTTGTCCTTTAGTTTAATCAAAAAAAAATTCTTTATATGCAGTGGCTTTAAAGATTTATAACTTTAAATGAAACACTGTTTCTCCTTATGTAGTCAAGCTGTTTTAGGGTGGTATATGACATGATAGGGACTCCAGTTCACTAAGATTTATCCTTTCCCCAGTTTCCCACTTATCTACATTGGAATCCATGCTCCATCATTTCAATAACACCCATGCAAGCACTTCAGATTCCTTTGCCCATAATCTTTCTTGATAAACCTATCTGGCAAAACCCCAAGCAGTAATGAACCCAACTCTCTGCTTTTGGAGGGACAGCATCTGAGTAGCTGAGCCCTGTTACAGAGATCTATACCTGGGAAGATAGTTCCCTGATAAATTATTCATCACCAACCTCAAATGGACCTGTACTGTCCCATTATCCTACTTCACATCTCTTTTAATTTTTATCTTTAATTAGTTTTTCAAATCTACATCTGCTCTCCTCAAACTTCAACTCTCCAACTCCCCATCTCACTCTCAATAAATGAGCTCACCTCCTACTGCACAGAAAATATAGAAGCCATTAGATGGAAACTCCTTTCACCAACCTGTCAAACATTAAAACCAACCTACTTCTACACTTTCTCTTTTGTTATAACATCGACCATTCTTTCTCAATTCAATTCTTTGAAAAATTTTTAAATATGCATAACTCAAGAATTTAACAACAGCCACATAAATATAAACTTACAGGAACCTCACAACCCCTTCATCAATCGCCTTTTATCACCTTCCCTTTCACAGTCAAACTTCTCAGAAAAATTAACTTATGTTCACTGTCTCTATTTGCTCTCCTTCTACTTCTCACCACACTTAGATCTGGCATCCATCGCCACCATTTTACTAATAAAGAAGCTTGTCAGGTCAACCTGACCACCATATCTCTAAACCAGACAGGTATTTTTCAGTTCTCTTCTGACAGGTCTTGTTAGCAGCATATGATACTGTTGATTGTTCCCTTCTGGTAATATCCTTTCCGTTGTCTTTCCCCATTCACCGTTCTCTGAGTTTCCTCCTACTTCTCTGGCCAGTCATTTTCAAGCTCATCTTCCTTTGTCCATTAAATGTTGGAATTCATCAATATTCTACCCAAGGCTCTCTTCTCTTTTCACTCTATCTTTTATCCCTAAGTGATTCCATCTGTACTCTTGGATTAAAATAACATGGAAACAGAGATGAGTCACAAGTTTATACCTCTGTCAAACTCCAGACATATAGATGCAACTTACTTGATTATCTTCTCTTGTATATGCCTTAAAGACATATCACTGTCAATATATTCAAAACCAAACTCAGGAAAATAATCCATGCCCCATGTCCTCTCTATTCTGTCATGCAAACAAAAAACTCAAGCATTTTCCTAGATAATTGCTCCTTCATCCAGCTGTTAAGTGAATCATCTCTCACTAGATCTACTCCTTCAGAATTTACATTCAGGGTAAATAGTTTAGACTGTTCTGATTGTCATTATTTGGTTTAATTTTTTTTAAAAACTGCATAATACCTTTTTGTTTTCACCAACATGCTGAAACAAGAAAGAATTATAAATGGGAAATGATGTAAGTGTAAAATACTGCACAGGGTCAAGTATTTTTTTGAAAAGAAAAACAATTACATGCCGGGAAATATTTGGGGATTTTTTCTGTCTGATTTTTTTGTTTGTTTGTTTTTTAAAGAGAAATAGCATAAATAGTGGGCATCATTCTTGTTAATTTTTCAAGGTCAGAGTCACTAAATTATACAGAATTGAGACACATAAAGGACTGCAAGCCACACCAAGAATTTCAAAAGCTCTGAATGGATTAATGTCTTAACATCTTAGATACATACATTTCTTGCATTTGGTGGAGTTGTAAAAAAAAGTTTTAAAGTTAATTTTCTGGTTATAAAATGTTGTAAATGGGTGTCATCATCATATTGGATTTCTCAAAAGATCTGTAACTTGGCCTCTAAAAGAGATATCTCTCAGTGTATTTTAAAATATTATCCTTAGTACTAAACAGAAAGCACTACAGAGTTGAATGAACATTTTACCCTATTCTCTTTTGATCTTGGCTGTTTATACACCAGTAAAGAGACACATAGTTTTCTGCAAAGCCACCTGAGGATACAGAACTAAATGCATCAGGATATTGAATTGTTTAAGAAATAAGAGTTGCATTTTTGCAAAAAACCTTGTACCTACAATATATTGAAAACTCAATATTCATAGGAGCTTTCCCAAATAATATGTCTCCCTCTGCCAAAATACAAAGCAACCTCCAGCAGTTAATAATGAGCATGACTAATTATTAACCTGAACAACAGATGACATCAGAGAAAACTGGCATAAATTATCCCGAAGTGAATATGTCCATTTAATGAATCTAATTTACATAATTCTTCCTGCTGCTCCCTTTGTAAGTAATCTTTCATTTAAATAATTTTCAGCCCAAAGGCTAGAATTATAATTATTTGATAAGTTATGTGGGTTTGATGGGCAAGCCATTCTTTCAGCCATAACTTCCAAGCTGTTCAGATCATTGATCACCACACCTGGCTGTCATTTAGATATAACATCTCACAGGTAGTCAGCTCAGGGTCTTGTTCAGAGCTCAGCTCACAAAGAGAGACTTCTTCCGTGGGAACTCATGGGTCCTAGAACCATGCTTCCAAGGCAGCATGGGTAAATAACCTAGGTGAAAATGTACATCCTCTGTCATTTTTAATGTATGAATAGCAGACTAAAGTGCTTCCTTTTATACATAGACCTGAATCATCTTTGACACCATCAAAAGAATCAATGGTAAACACACTACCTTCCCAGCCCTCCAAGTTCCAGCAGACACTTTAAATTCATTTTGAGGGGACACAATAGGAACTACTGCGGTTATCTCTCCATAAGATTTTCTTGCTAAATCCAAGACAATACGATGAAGCCATGTCATCAATTTGATCGACTACCACTTGTGGCAGTTTTCTTTTAGCTGTTGAAAATTACTTTTTTTTTCCTCTTTGTATCATGGTAGAACATCTCATTCTGAGAATTTACTTACTCTTGCCCTCCATTCCCATGCTGTGCCTAGACAAAGAAAAGAATTTTAAAAGAATGCTTTCCTGTTTCTGTCAAAATACAAAAAGCAAAACGAATTTGTTTCCTGCCACATATATGCTCCTGTACATATGATTACACATAATTGGTCTCCTTCATGGTAAAGAAGAAGAGGACCAAAAGAAAAAAACATCTATAACCTCTTTGGTATTAAGTCTATG
>NW_017731620.1:1464348-1466850 GCF_001890085.2 Hipposideros armiger | reverse complement strand
CATGTCGTTATTTTTAAAGAACCATCTGAAAATATATGTACGCATGTCCCAAGATGTATACACACAATTTAGGCTGGGAATGAGTTAAATCAAAAACAAGTAATTAAGCAGAACTGGCTGGCTCTCTCCCGCTCGCTACCCTCCCTCTCTCTCGCTACAGGCTCCATGAAGGTATTTTTTAAATAAACAACTGCCCTGTCTGCCTATCAGGATTTTCAGTCTGACACAGAAAAACTCAAAGACCAAATCAGGCCCCAAATATTTACAATGCCCTTCTTTTTGCCACACGTTTTGTGTAAACTGAAATATTGCAAAAAAAACAAGATTCCGTTTTGTTTATAATGAAGCCTCTTAAGATGTATTTAGGCAGAGCTGGACTGACAACACTTTGACACTGCAGTCAGAATGAGAGTGTCTTTCTTTCTTGAAACTCTTCAGGACCACTACGACAATGTCGCCAGTTTTCAGCCTGGACAAGGAGGACACATTTCATACCTCTCCAAATATACACACGTACATATTTGCATAAAAAATTTTATTTCAAGAGACATCCACATGCATCTCGTATACAAAAGTCACTTAATTGGCACTCGAGGATCCCTTTTTGCTTCCTCTACCCTTTTCCTGAAGGACAGAACAGCAAAAGGCATGTGACTCTCCTTCACAGGATCAGGACTGGCTGCACTCTGGCCCTGACAAGAAGCAGCAATGGGTTCTGACTTTCAATGCACATGGGCAGATACTGCCCTGCCAACAGACAGGACACAGGCCTAAGAAGAAAAAGACATGGGTGCGAGGCCAGCGTCACCATAGGCTGGGGATTTCCCTTCCCATTCTTTATTCCCCAAGAACCTTTTCAGGGCTTGTCAAGTTGCCTAGTAGTTTCTAAACATGGAGGCAGCTCAGAATCCCCTGAGGCATCGGGTCAAAGTTCAGATCACTGAAGATTCTGATTCAGGCAGCCTGAGGGTGGGACCAGGGGATCTGTAAGTTTAACCAGTGTCCCAGGGGATCCCACTATAGCAGGTCCACAGAAAAGCTTTGGGAAAGTCCAGAAGTCCTATGAAGGCACTGCCCTGTCAGATGCAAGCACAGCCCTGTGCCCATTGTACAGAAGAGAACACTGAGGCTCAAGATCACAAAGCAAGTAAGCTGCCAAATTGGGTCATAAACCAAAAACTGTTCAATTCCAGAGTCCACACTTCCATCCACTATGAGATAGTCCCTCTAGTACAGTGAGTGACTAAGTCTTAACTCACTTCCTCTGCTGTGGCATTTATTACTTTAAAGTACGTCAGCTTCCAACAGTTCTCTGCTAATATATGCTGTTGAAATCTAGTAACCAGGATTATTAAATCAGAAGCCTGACCTTTAAACCCATTTTAAATCCATTGGCCATTGTGTAAGGGCCTGCAGACAGACCCAGACCTCTCCTGAGAGTCAAGTTCATAAGCTTTGTGACAACTCTTTTCTGCTATGTTCAGGCCACTTTTTCCAGACATGTACAGGATCAAAACTGGATTTCCAGATGATTAAAATGGAAAAAAGTCCAATTGATTGACATATGCAAATGTTTTACCCAGAGATTTCTTATGTCTAGTGCAGTGCTCTTCACACCAATTGTAGCCTTTTTTTTTTTCAGATATAAAATGAATAAAAACAGAACTTCTCTGGTTGAAGAGGGGATAAATATCCTAGAGCCTAGGGTCCAACACTCTCTGCCACCACTTCCTCCTCCCCGTGACATCCACTGAGGTCCCTTTCACCCACCAAGGAATCTTAAGGCTCCACAGTACACAGGTGGAAAGCCAAGGTCCTAGCGTCTCCTTCCAATAATAAAAAAAGCAGGTGCTAACCAAATGCATAAGATTTTGCCAAGAGAGTAAACCATAACAATTAAATAAAATGTCCCTTACTTGGCTCCACTGCTAGGAATTAAAATGATCTGACAATCGAAGGCATTAGACTTGAAATTAGGAATTTTGCACTGTGTTGTGCATTCCACTCTTGGTGTGTTTCATTATCAGGGCAAGCCATGGGGCTACCTGGCTGCAGTAACATGCCCCTTCTCCAGCCCCGCCTTCATGGACTATCTACCACCCAGACCAGGAAGCAGGCTTGCAGGCGAGATACAGGTTGTTGAGTTAGACGCACATCATGGGTGTTGGCTATTATAGCTGCCTCAGTTGTGTAGAGAGGTTCTAGAATTGAAGTTTCAAACCAAGTAAGAACTTAGTGTTACTGTGAATACTACTGCTACCACTAGTTGCCTGCTGACGAGTTTGGAAACAATCCAGGTAAATAGGCAGCCATGGAGCATTGTTTAGCTGCTAAATAACAATCGGTGAATCAAATCCAAGACATTTGCAAAAGTACATTTAAAATGAGCCGAAGTGTTTCTTAATTTTAGAGGCTTGTTTGAACAAACAGTTCACCAGAATCACAAACCAGGCAAATGTACCTAGTCAGGGCCAGGATACGACGTGCATACACTGGGAATTT
>NW_017731620.1:1454401-1460513 GCF_001890085.2 Hipposideros armiger | reverse complement strand
TGAATTCAGGGCTGTTTAACAAGATCCTTAAATGGGTCAAATGGGGTCAAGCAAAGTTGATACAGAATATTAAATGGCACAAAACATGCATCATTGCAGGCAGGCAAGAACAGCATTCCAGAGAGGAAAACCTACGTACCGTTATAAAAGTCCTTGGGGCCCATATCAAACAGGGTGTTTGGGGGAATGGATAAAGCTAATCAGAACAATGCAAATATCCTCCAGCAGCTACAGCTAACTGGTGATAGAAACAGGAGCAGCATTATGTACAACATGTAGAGCCAGGGAAGTTCAAGCAAATTACCCTCTGGGTCCCAGAGTGACAAAATTACTTCCAGGTGGAGAGTTGGAAGTTCTGACAAAAGAGATCCCAGGGAGCCGTGCTTTGAATACTGTGTAGGGTTTTGAGTCAAGGAGATGAAAGAAGGGGAGAATGGGAACTTGATCAGGAGCATCTAGATTCCAGTGTTACAGCAACATGCCATTAAGGTGTCAGGAGAAGTTCAAGGGCTTCTTTATGGTTCACTGTTGCTGTGTTTTCAGGCTGCTCACAACAGTTCAGTGAAACAATCTTGAATGTCATCAACTATCTTAAAACCAAAGAAATTATAAACTACTTTGTGTTTTTTTAATTCCCAGACTTTACTTTTTAGGGCAGTTTTAGGTTTACAGAATTTTGAGCAGAAAGTACAGAGTTCCTATATACTCCATCTCTCTCTCAACAATCTCTTATTAACATTCCCAATGTGGTTTCAATCAATGAACTAAAATTGATACATTATTATTAACTAAAGGCTATAGTTTACATTGGGGTTCACTCTTGGTGTCATACATTCTATGGGTTTTGACAAATATATAATGACATGTATCCACCATTACAGTATCTTATATAATAGTTTATCTTTCTAAAGAAAGCTCAGATTCTGACTTCTAGATACTCTCTATTCTTGACTAAAACCCATGTAGGCAGGGAAAATAGATAGTACTTGTACATGCAACAGAAATATCCATATAGAAAACTTACCCTGTTGATATACATTGTAAACAGGAAGAGATGAGTCTTCAAACCTTTCTTTTCAGAGTAAGAATATCTTATCCAGGTTTGCAACTTTTAGTTTGGACCAGTTAGTGCTCAAAGTTTAGTACGAGTTTGGAAAAATTGACACTGCTTCTCATAAAAGTTACTGCGTGTACTTAATTTTTCCCTTAGATCACCTGGATAATCCAGTTACTACCACATTCTGGAACAATGTGTGAACACACCAAAATTTTGACGTCAGAACGCCCTGTGTTACATTCATAGTATTACCCCCAAGTACAAGAAACAGAAAAGATGCTACAGGACATTTCTATATCTCTGTTAGGTGGTCATAGATGGAAGATGTTTGTGGAAGGACTAAGAATGCCAAAGTGGAGGGAGGTAGGGGATAGGGGAAGGGCAGAAGAAAATACTTCTGAATTCAAAAGATAGGGAATAAGAAAAGCCTCAGAGCACAAGAAATGGAATCAATCTACTAGCAATAATAAGAGGAGATGGGAAAAGCAAAACAGACAAAAGCTATGTCTCCGTTTCCTCTTGAATTAAAATTCATATTTGTTCCATATGGCACTATGCTAAGGGACTTCTCCTCTTTGTATTGTCTGTTTCTAAGTTGTTTTTTTCGCCCACATTTAACAGGCAAATTCCTTTACTGTTTATTTACCCCCACTCTACCCCACGCCCACAAGTCTACTTTTATAGATTTTTTTTTAATTTTATTGTAGAAAAGAGGAGGTTTAGCTCTTACTTGAATTTATCATTTGCCATTTTTGGAGAATTTAGACATTCTTCCTTTTTTTTTCCTGTCTGAAAGAGCTTCTACAAGTGAATGGTAGTTGAAATTCTAGAGGAATATGTTTCTAGCTCCCCACATACTCTCCTCTCAGAGTACTTGAAAGGACCATTTCTGAGCTTTTTCAATTGGAATTATCTCTTAGAGACTTATTTCTGAATGTGTGTCTTTTGACAGATTCAAGGAGATCATTGCTGCTGAGAAAAAATTACTTCATTTCACCATAGGATAAACGAGTGGCCTCTATCACCATTTGTAAGAACTATAAGGCAAGAGAAAATGGGCCTCTGACAGACAGACATATGTGACCATTGATTTTAAGTGCACAAAGATATAACAAACACCTCATTGATTCTATAGTTATTTATTTAGTGCTTACTAAGTGCCAGGCACTGTACTAGGTGTGAGATAGAAGACATAGCCCCTGTTACACAGCTTACAGCCTAATAATCTAGCGGAGGAGAAAAACAAAGATCAAACTAAGCAAGTGGAATAATTACACAGTTGGTCATCATTCACTGCAATGGAGGGTAACCACAGAGGAAAGAAACGACCTTAGAGACGGCAGTCAAGAAAGGGCTTCTGATACTGAAAATGAGAAGGAGCCAGCCCCCTGAGCAGCTGAGAGAAGAGGGTTCCAGGCAGAAGGACCAGCACATGTAAAGGCCTGACAGGGAAGAGCGGAGTGTGTTTAAGAAACAGAAAGGCAGCCAAGGTGGCTGAAGTGTGGTGAGGGAGAGAATGACTGAGGAGGCAGCTCCAAGGGAAAACCAGTGAGCAAGACGGATCGTACAAGTCCTGTTGTCCGGCTGAGGTGTGTAGATTTTATTCTAAGTGAAGTAGGCATCCGTAGAAGGGTTTTAAATGGAAATAATGTGATCTAACTTACTAGTTTTTTACAAATCACTCTAGTTGTGCTGTGGAGAATTGTCGGAAAGTGAACATGACATCGGGAGGCCAGCTAGGAGGCTATTGCATTAGTACAGGGAAGAGACAGTGGGGGCCTTGCTGCAAGGAGTCACGGTGCCTTGAGATCTATCTGGAAGTAGAATCACAGGACTTTCACGCATTCGGTGTGGGAAGCGGCATGAGGGAAAGGAGAAATCAAGACTGACTTCCAGGTCTCTGACTCGAGTAACCATGTAAATGGTGGTGCCATTTTCAGAGTTAGGAAGGACTGGGTAGGGGAAGGGAAGACTGATTCAGGTTTAGACATGGTGTGTGTGTGTGTGTGTGTGTGTGTGTGTGTGTGTGTGTGTGTGTGTGNGTTGTTTTGACAATATGTTCAAAGAGAAATAAGATAGAAATAAAAAATAACCTTTTCAGGAGACACGTGTGTCTCCATTCACATGAGTGTACATGCCACATATGCCTGAGCTTGAATTTGCACTAGACAACTCTTGACAAATCTAATTCTTGGTAGCTGTTTGGCCTTAAAAGAGATTTTATTTGTGGGTACTGCTCTAGTTGCTACATAGATGGTGGCATTGTGTGGATGTTCTGAATTAAGGTAATTCAATGATAAACGGGAATACATCACAATAAACTTTGCAAGTAGCCTCAAGAGGAGTCTTCCAGGTCAGTAAACTCTGGATCAGGGTCTGCTGGTCTTGAGGAAGCAGAAGTGCTGGGTTTGTTTCATTGAGAGGTACCATTATAGAGGGTCAGCAAGCAGCTTTGAAGATGGTCAGCAAAGCACTCAGATATGCTAAGTGCGAGCCTTCGAGCCAATTGTTTCCACATCCCTGAGGTGGCAGGTGTTGGGCCCTTCCATGGCCTGGCTTCCCACAGCACAGCTCCGCATCCAGAAGGGGGCTCCCAAGAATCAATGACACACACCCACAGGGCCCTTCACTTGAAAGAGCCTCATGTAAGGGATTTGTCCTCATTTTAGATTAAAAAGTTAATATTCTTTTTGTTAAGGCCTGCCCCTTGAATGGGGTAAATGTCAGGCTCCATAAAATCTGAATCCACTCCTGTCTGTGGGAGTAAGCATGATAGAGAAAGTAGGATAAATTTATGGTGTTTTGTAATATGAAGTATTATATCACATCCTTGTGAATGATTTCAATCGCTAACACCATAGAGCACCATTTTCTTCATTTGCTTATTGGAGTAGTTTTGGTAAAAGAATATATTTTCAAATTACTTGAGCAGGGTTCAAATATTCCTCAGGAAGTTTAATTCTCAATTTGGTTCTGAAGCTAATGTTGCTTCTCTCCACATCTCTCCCCAGCCATTTTGCACAGCTTCTCCTGCTCATAATATCATGGCAAGCAACTTGTCTCCTCCTGGAAGCTGCATTTAAATTCATAGATACACAGCAATGATCCTTACAAGATGCCCTCCAGTACCTTTCATTCTCCAGTGTAAATTTGCATGGAACACATATGACCTAGAATGACCATCTTACCCTCTTTTGCTATTCAGTCCAGTTATGAATTGATGACTGTTTTTAAATCCTACTCTGGACCCCTTTCTTTAATTTCAGGCATTGGAGGCTCCTACACTGGTCCCAATGCAGGTATACATTCTCATAACCAAAAGTTCACAGGAACTAGGCACCCACAAGTCCTATGCTCCTGAGGCTGCACAACACAGACACTAAGGAACAGTGATGAATAGCCTACTTAAAGAAAATCACCCCCCATTCACACCAAATTAGTGCTACCCTGAGAAACACCCAGAGAAAAGAACTGATTATACTTAATGGAAGTACCAAAAAGCATTTGCACAGACTTTTCAGGCTAAAAGATGGGGAAAGGGATAGTCTTAATAATTTTGTTAAGGATTTCTTACAGAATTTTCTTAGAATGAAGTACCCTTTTCAGCTTTAATTATGATTCTGCTACCAGCCAGAGTAATACTTAATACAGTAAGGGCACATAATTATTATAAATTGCGTCTGAGAATGGATTAGTGCCCCTTTCTAGCAGAAGTCTTGAAGAAGGTGCAGAGAGCCCAGGGAAAGCTGCCAAAGACCTGACCCGAAACCTCTCTGAAAGAGCCTCTTCAAAGACTGTACTAGATACAGAGAGGTTGAGATGCATACCAATCTGGTTTTCCATTGAGAAACTCCAACCACTCATTAGGACCTATTTTCTCACCGTGATAGCGGTAAGGCCTACCACCATGTCTGGCACAGTGCAGACATCCTAGTAAATGTCTAGTCAATGCTGAGCCAGCAGGTAATTGAAAAGGTCCTTCAATTCTGCGATAATAAAATAACTAATGGATTTCACCAAGAGACTTGCTGTTTTCAGGTTGATGTTGGTCATTGTATTTTGACCTCTGCCCATGGTTTTATTTACTTGTTTGCTTTTTTCTTAATTATTGTGACTTGGTGTGTTGTGCACAGAATCTGGAAACTAAGTCTGTATTAGGTTAGTCAAGCAAGAAATTATAGTTTGTTGGCTGACCCATATGCAAGGGTGCCCAGGAAACTAAGCATGATATAACAGCACTGAGGACTTCTAACATGAATTTAATCACTCATGATTCCAAGTCACTTATTATTTTGGTTATAATGTCACAATGCAAAAGTTCTCACGTTGTGTCCTTAATGCTTTTGAGATTTCTCCTATGCATTAGTCTTTGACTGGATTACTTTATTTTTCCATGTCAGCTTACACCTTTTTGGGAGCTGTAATTCAGACAGCACCATCCTTTTTACAGAAGCAATTGTCATTTCCAGAGTTGTGTTAATTATTGTAAGAAAATAATGAATTGAGCAATAGTTGTTAACATGAATCTAATGATCAGAACTGGACACTGTCAAGCTTGGCTTTGGAACAGGAAAGGAAGTCATCAGAGTAGACGTGATGTGACAAACTCAGGGGACACCTCAACAGTCTGCTCTTTGAGTCACAACTGTTGCTCGTCGGGCACAGCAACAGCTTTCAATGATCTGGCAATATAATGTGATGCAAAGCCTTAAGAACATCAGTGAAAAGGATCTGAAGAGTAATTTCTTCATGTTAGAACCAAAGTAGTATGTCAATGTAGAGGGAGGGAATGTGACATAAAGGGAGGTAGGAGGGAAAAGGAATGCTGTGCATTGAGCGAGAATTAAGTAACCTGGGACTCAAGCAGTGAAACTCTCACACAAGGCCCGAGCTGAGGAGGTGAGCAAGAGAGCTGGAAGCTGCATTTCTTTCCTCCAACCACTCAGCTCATATGAAGCTGTGCAAATTGTAATTAATTACAAAAACAGGTGACAACCAACACATACTAGCAGTAAGGTGGGCTGAGGGCGCCTGCCTGTCCCAGGAGCTGCGTGA
>NW_017731620.1:1447165-1451066 GCF_001890085.2 Hipposideros armiger | reverse complement strand
GTTCTCATCAGTCTTCCCGAAAAGACTACAATAGGGTAAAATCACCCACTTCCTGGGCCAAAGGGCCAGCCCAGCCTTTTCACAGCAAAAGGTTTTAATTCCTGAAAGTGAACTTGATCATAGCCAACACACTCCCCAGCTGCCCTGTTTCTTTTAATATATTTCCTGTGTTTTATATGTGATTTAAATAAAAGATCTAAAAGTAACATGGAGGAGTGAAAAAAATATAACTTTTGGCATCAGATTGCCCTAGGATTAAGCAAGTTACTTAAGGACTCTGAGGCTCGGCTACCTCAGCCGTAAATTGAGGATAATAAATACATATCAGAAGGTGGGGGATTAAATGAAACAATGTGCCTGTAAATCAACAGACGCATAGCAGGCAGCCAAGAAAGCAGTCACTATTAGTGTGTGGAGTGAAGGCCAAATAGTGGCAAATCCTTTCCCATCTTCCCCAAGTCATCCTCTCTCTTCTCCTCGAAGGAGGATAAAACCTCTTCTGTTAATAAATGTTCTCATTAACTGACACCCAAACAAGTGGAGCTCAACGCCTGGGCCTATGTGAATCTTGGGCTCACTGGGCTGGGGCCTACATAGATATAAGAGCGTTTTAATAAGCACCCAAGTATTTCAGTGTGCACCCAGATTGAACTCAAATGGCTTCAACTGTCAAACAGTTTACTATTAGTTTTCCTGATTCAAGATTCTCCCCACTCCAACCCATTCTCTAGTGCATTAGTGAAATAGTCTTCCCAACAATCAAATCTGACCTTGTCAATCCTATATTTAAAAACCTTAGTTAGCTTCCTTTCCTGTAGCAAAGATTGTAAATCTACTTCTCCTAAATACCAATTCCAGTAAGTTGGTGGTGACTTCCTAAAGCCCTGTGTAGAGAGGAATTCCACAGTTGGCCTGGGCTCAGCAGGAAAGAACACCATTCATGGCAGACAGGGGACGTCTGCCATGAGGATAGAAAGGGGAGAGCTCTGGGATGTTCTATTCCTGGTAAATGAAATAAAGCTAAAGCTCTAACATGACACAGAAGATCTTGCACAGGTTATTTCTAGCTGCATTTCCTGCCTGTGAAGCCACAAGCTATATCCACAATTAATTTTTTATTTTCTTATTTTTCCTCCCAAGCATGAATCCTTGGGATTTGCTAATGCTATTTCTTTGCCAGGAATGGCCTTGCCCTCCTTCCCACCCCACACCCCCACTCTTAATTCCTTAACCCATCTTCTAGATTCAGGCTGAGGGAATTCCTATGACTATACCAGGTATAATTAGTCTCTCTCTCTGCACCTCTATGCTTGTGAAGCATTTTTTTCCCTTTTTTATAACCAACTTTGTCATAATACCATATGGTAATTTGCACTATGTTTACATATTCCAGTCCCCTAATATACAATGCACATCATTAATGCTCCATAAATTGTTGATGGATGAATGAATTAATAAACGAGTGAATGAATTCCATGGCAGCAGATATCATTGCTCACTCATCTTTGTTTCCCAATGGCCAGTTAGTATCTGATGCGTAGTAGGAATGCAGACGTCTGCTGAGTGACTGAGTCCGCATCCGCAGGCTCTGCTGCCTTCCATATGGCACAGTGATCTGGCTCATTCTGAGCCACAAATCACAATCTGCCAGAAAACGTCCATCATGTGGAGAGATCACTCCCCACAGCAGTTTTCCTTTCAGTCTTTAGGCCTGTTTTGTTCCTTATTCAACAGGAAATAATCGAATGCTAGCACTGACTCAAAATTAACTCGGGAAGCTATAAAAATTGTAAAAGGTCTATTAGTAATATTGTGCAGGATACTTAATGGCAGCCCTACAGAGTGCCATGCGTCTACGTCTCAGGGTCTCTTTATGCATGGATGTGGCACATGCTCCTCTCGCCCATGCGATCACCAGCCCACCGGCCCCTCACCACCCCGCCGTGTGCAACCCAGCCTTGCTGTGTGCTCAGTGCAGCAGACCTGGCCTCGGCTGTTTCCGTGTGGAGCAAAGGGGAAATGCTCAGGGTATGATCAGGATTATCCCTAATCAGTTAGTGTTGTGAAGAAGAAATGTTGCATCCATCCTTTCTCACCCCATCCCACCTGAAACATAAGTGCTGTACTCGCGCCTAACTAAAGGTGAAATTCTGCCCTCTCCCTCCAATTCTTTTATAAGCACAACAATTCTGAGATGCGGAGTTAAATTTTTGTGATTGCTTGTGGTTTACTCATTTAAATCAGAATCACTACAGAGCAGAAACTCTTTGGGCTGTATACATAAGTGGAATATCTAATATAGAATTACATTATCATGAAATATGCATTAACGCAGGCCTCATAAAGTGCTTTTCATGTTCTGCGGGCATTCAAAAGTTGAAAATGCTTATAATCTTATTTTAGTTGCTGCTCGAATGATGATACATCAGGCTAATATGCTTAATTAAAAGTCCCATTTGAAACATTCAAAGGGATAGATAATTCCCTGTTGTCATTTACCATAACACAGCTAAGTAGCGCACAAACAAGACAATGGGATACATCACTCTTGCTAGGAACAGGAGGAAGATATTTTATGATTTTCAGGAAACACCATGTACTTGACACCCAAGAAAATGAAACTAACCATACCCTAAAATGTTTGCCATTAATAACAAATTAATATCTCAAAATAATATCCAAACCACTTAACTGTCTGCTTTTACGTGAAAATTAATGGGAAGGAGATATTTCCAGGTGGCATTTATTCCAAATTCAGGTCTGATAAGTTGACTGTTGGGTACATTCCTCAGAAAGGGAGAAGACTGTCCCTTTCAGCTTTGCATGAGCTCCTGCCCCGATGTTGAATGTGAGATTTGAAGCGAATAAACTCTACCCCTTACCACTTGGCACGGAATTTAAAATAAAAGGAGCTCATTCCAGTCACAAACCTCTTGACCTCCTATTTACAAAGCTTTATCCTTTTATTCTCCTGCTGTGAGTCCATGTTGGTTTACAGTGCAGTTGGGCCGTCCTTGGTCCTTGACTCGTGCTGCCCCTGCGGGTGGTCGTGGCCCAAGGATCAGGTGGCACACGCCGTTCCTCTCCTCTCCCGGGGTCAAAGCCTGACCAAATTCTGCTTTCCATGAATTGTGCCTCCAGCATTTTTTAAGTATTTCGAAGGCTCTGTCTCAGGATGTCCTCTGAATTACTCTGTCTCCCGTATCATGAAATAAAAACACAGAGTCGGGCGTGCAGGGAGCACAGGTGAGGAAGAAAAGCTTGGGGGACGTGGACTCCTGAGGCCCAGGGCGTGCCGCGCCCAGGAACCAGGCTCCCAGGTCCGCCCCTACGACCCTGGAGGCCCTGAGGAGGACAAGACCCGGCATCTGGAAGGAGGCTCAGCCGGGCAGATGAATGGAACGAAATGGAGTTCCTATGCATGAGAGGCCCGGGCGTCAAGTCCACCCAGAACCGCGAGGCGGGAGGAGTGCCCCAGGTCCTCTCTGCCACCCGGCGGGCCGGGGCGCTGCAGGCGGAGGTGGGGCGCACCTTCCTTGTGAGCGTGGGGGTCCGGTGAGCTCAGCTTCACCAGTATGACCCACCCAACCTAACCCATAACTTGGTGGAAAATCAACACTGTTTTGCTAATCAGTGATTTCAAATTTCATGTCAATAGAGATTCCCTGCTACCAACAGAGGGGAGTACCTTTTACGCGTTCCACAGGTTATCTATTTTTCATTTTGGCAGACTTGTTCCTCCCGGCTCTTCTGAGTACCCTGTTCCGCCCTTGGTCTCAGGCTCTCATCTTTGTTCTTTAAGCACCCATCAGCTTCCCTACCGCCACTTCCACACCAAACATGCGCACACAGGTACACCCCTGTGAGGATAACAATTACCGCATCCATAAGTCTGCCCTGA
>NW_017731620.1:1393498-1443411 GCF_001890085.2 Hipposideros armiger | reverse complement strand
TGTGTGTGTGTGCGTGCAGTTTATTAACCTCTAGATGTTATTTAAATCCACGGATGAACTCACCTAGAGAGATGGTGTTTGGGGGCAGAGCAGAGGTCTCAGGAGAGACCCTCCAGGAACACCAGTATTAGACCTAGGTAGAGGGATGGGATTCTGCAAAGAAGACTGCGAAGGAGAGGTCCGTGAATAAGGGGGAAGCCTGGAGGGCTCGGGGTCCTGAGATCAGGTAGGACAGTGTGTGGAGAAGAATGGCCACTGTACCAGGGACTGAGTGACACAGAGGTCATTGATTGACCTTGACAAGAGCAAATTCAGTGGGGTGGCAGAGGCAAAAGCTAGCTGCGAGTAGACTGAAGAGTGAATAGAATGAGGAAGTAGAGCTAATGAGTATAAATCAACTCTTTTGAGTGTTTGAGTTGTAAAAGGAATCAAAGAATGGGGAAAAATGTGGAGGAGGGTTAAATATTAGAGATACTGCATCATGATAGTAATGATTTAGTAGGGAGGAGACAGCAGGGATGCAGAGTGAATAAAAAAGGAATCTCTGAAAATGTGTCAGAGGATGAGATCCAGATCCCGTGAGGAGGGACTGGCCTTTGAGGGGGCCAGACAAACATGCAGAAGAAAGGAGCAGAGGGGGAGCGTGCAGACCAGACAGGTGGAAGTTAGATGGGGGAAAGATGAGGCAGTCCCCATCGGTTCCACCTCATGGCTTGTCTTTATTTTCAATGAAGTATATGGCAAGGTCGTCAGCTGACAACAAAGATGGAGCAGGAAGCTAGAGAAGAGAAATGCAAGTCCTGTCAGGGAGGAAAAGTAAGTCTTCTTAAAAACACACAATAGGGCCACCTGGCAGGGTTGAGGACCCAGTTGATGTTTGTTACCACAACTCAGCTAAGTGATTTTCTCCAGTGTTTTCTAGAGAGGATGCTCACTTCCTGCGGAAGGAATCCTTTCACCTCCCAGAAAATGTGTCCCTGTTCAGGTGCTGACACAGGTAGTTTCAGAAATGCCTACCAAGACTGGAGGCTGTCTGTGAAACAAAACCCAAACACTACACAGGTGCCTGGGAACAAGGGATTCCCAGAAAGTGCTGACAGAGGATGAAATGGATACAGGGAGGAATTTCTTCTAACTTGTCACCATCCCCTTGAAAGTACTCATTTCTCCGATAATTAGGTCCAAAGGTAGTCAAAACCTGCTTTCACTGCACACCCAAGATTTGTATGTCTTTTTCTTCCATTATTGCTAACAACTTTTTATTAAATTTTCCATGACTATTCACCCATAACCAAATACACAAAGTGCTCACAGAGCCATTGCATGCATGACTAGAAAATCAATACCAAGAGGCATTGGAGCTTCAACCATAAGAAAACAGATTCATCCCTCCTGAAGTGCTACATTAAGCCTTATGATGCTTCAGGCCTGATTGGGAGCAAGTCTGTGCATTCCAGAACATGCGTAAGGGATGGCTGCCACACCCCTCCATGGTTTCCCTGAGCTGACACTACAGGCAGAGACCAGGTCTGCAGGCTTCACTTCAACAGTTACTCACACGGCACCAGGAGATAGTCCATAACTGTCCCTTCTGATGCAGCTGCTGATAGTGCTGATTGGCATGAGGCCACGGCCTTCCAAAGATTTGAAAACCCTCCAGAGCCCTAGGGGACGTTGTATCTTATGGGACCAGCCAAGGCTTTCCAGGAGTTACTGTGTTCTCAGTTGCTCCTGCCCACATCATTCTCACTCTTAGCAAAGTTAAGGAAGCCTTTTCTCCTAACTGGCACAGGTGGCATGAAGGTAGGGCCATGGCCTTGGGAGTCTGCAGTCAGACAGAGGAGACACCAAAAGGACAGGTGGGCTGACCCTGCCAGAGCAAATCTCATCTGACAGTAAGATCTATCTGACCTGAGGCCAAGGGCAAGGTTTTGGGTTATGGAGGGTGAGAAAACGAGAGACATACTTGACTATTTCCACAGATCTACTAACACTTACCAAGGCCAGTATTTCAGGCACTTCCTGGGACTCAGAGCTCTCATTGCTTAAGCACTGTGCTTGGTATTTTTACATGCATTTTCCCAACCTAATTTTGCACAAACAGGATTTTACTGGTGAAAAGAATCTGGGGTTGAAGGAAATTAAATGACGTAGTGACATGGCCAGTGAGGACACATTCACCCTGGGCCACTTCAGAGTGGCTGCAGAACTGTTCTCATCACTGTGGAAGGTGAAGTGTTGGAAGCTTTTCCATTTCTTTTTTCTTTTTCTTTCTTTTTTTTTTATTTCTGATCACTGAGAAGAGACAGAAACACATAAAAAAGAAAATAGGCCATCCATAATCTACCAAGCAGAGTAAAGGATCGGGGGAATTTCTGCATATTTTCCATAGAAGGATTTGAATGAAGGAAGTGAGACTATTTGAAGCAGATGAAGCCCACGATAATGGACAAGGTGGGGAAGCAGCTTTGGGGAGCCTTAGTGTACATGAATGGAGAAGCGGCCACTACTCGCTCAGCAGCACACTGTGTTGGCGCTTCCTTTCATTTACACTCTGCTCTCTCAGCTCCAACAGGTGGAGGTTGCGTCCCAGGATGGAGGGGCTCTCCTGATGGAGCCACACCCTTGTAAGAGGAAGGTCCCTAAGAGCGACTGAAGCTCAGGTTGGTCTAACTGCAGAGGTTTCCCACTGGGGCGTGTTGTTGGGCTTTGGGGGCCTAAAGAGGCTGTGGAGATGAGAGGAAGGCTTAGACCAGGCTTACCTGGTGCCTGGAGAGCGCTCACCTGACCCCATGGTGCCCCCACTAGTCCAGTAAGTTTTCAGGGAAGGCTGATGCTGTCCCCTCCTGATCTCAGCCCCCTCCCAGGAGAGCAGGAGTTTTTACAGGAATTGTGTAAATAAAGGAAAAAGTTCAGTGAGATCCACCAAAAGGTCAGGAATCATTCACTGTCTTCTTGAAAGCCAGAGGCAGGACTCCATCAACCCCCCCAGCCCCCTCTTCTGAGAAGTCAGTGGATCAAACAGCTCCCCCAAGCTGATATGTGGGAGGAGGAGATCCATCCAGGGCAGAGCAGGGGGTCGTCACGGGGGGATCTGGGGCCTAAACAATCATCCAGATGTTGTGTGTATGTTCATCTGTCTGGGGAGAGACTCTATAACCTCATCAGACTCTCAAAGGGCCTGTCACCCAAACAAGTCTAAGAGTCACTGCTCTAGTATGAGGACAGCCTTCCTAAGGAGCTAAAAATAAGAACCATTGGTGTTTAGAAAACATTTGAACTAAATTTTTAAGTATTACCTAGTTACAAGAAGGCATATACTTCAGAGCAATGGATATACCATTTCAGCTGACTCTTTGGGCCTCAGTGATTATAATTAATGTGAGGGAAAATGTCAAGCAGAACTGACACACAGACCCCAGTGCCCATAGCAGACCCCTTGGTCTCACTGGAAACAATCAGGACCACACAACATAAGAACTTGGAGCTCCAAAACTAAGGGCAGCCAATTAATAAATAGCTGCTCTTATCTGTGCCAGTGACTATGCCACGTGAAGCCAACCTGGGCAGAAATGCCTCCTGAGATAGAAAGGACTTCAGGTGGCCACATTCAAAGACCAAACAGACCAGCAAGGACCCGGGGGCTCCTTGGCACAAAGGGAAGGACTCAGTAAATGCCACACACTTCCCTCCCTCTATATCCATACCTGTCACCACTGTGACAAATCTGCTCCTAATAAAAACATACTGCCTTGCTTCACATGGAGGCCAGAAGTAAGCAGTGAGGAGGGTTTCCCATCTCGTTCCCCGAAAGGTCCCTTGTTGATCTGTAATAACCTTCACGTATTAGTTTCCTAAGGTCGTTGAAACAAAGCACCATAAACTGAGTGGCTTAAAACAATAGAAACTTATTTTCTCACAGTTCTGGAGGCCAGATGGCTGAAACCAAGGCGTCAGCAGGGCCATGTTCCCTCCAGAGACTACATGGAAGGATCCCTCTTGCCTCGGTTTCTGGCTGTTGCTGTCAGGCATTCCTTGGCTTATAGATGCCTCACTCCAACTCTGCCTCTAGTTTCACATTGTTTTCTTCCCTATGTGTCTACGTCTCTGTGTACAAATATCCTTCTTCTTACAGACAACAGTCATTGGATTAGAGCTCCCCCAGCCCATGCCAGTATGACTTCTTCTTAATTTGATTGCAACTGCAAACACCTTATTCCAATAAGGTCACACTCACAGATGCCAGGGCTTAGGGCTTGAATATATCTCTTAGGGGATATGATTCAATCACAGCACTTCAGCTACAGAAACTTCCTCTTCCAAACAGGAGCTTGTTGTCATTGGAATGGTAACGTATAGAGGATAGGCAAGAACTCATTCAAGCAATATTGATTGAGCAACCACCATGCACCAGGCCAGTCCCAGGGAGTGAGGAAGCCACCGTGAGGAAGACAGACAAGGCGCCTGCCCTCATGGGGCTCAGTGCCCTGGAGGGAGACAGTATGAACAAGCAAAGCAGCAAAATAGCTTCAGGGAGTGGTGCGAACTGTCATCCCAGGGGCTCCAAAGTGGCCATCCAGGTGGCAGAGAACTAAGTGGACATCCTGTGGGCTAATAGCTGTGTTTATATGTTGCAAAGATCTTGAAGCAATGGACATAGGTGATAGCATCAGCCCATACAATATGCCAGGGAAGTAAAGGGACAACCGAGGACCATCAGCCCACTTCAGAGTCAGGAAAATAGGAACACCTCCACTCTCTCCACCATTTAGCTACTGTTTTGTCCTGATAATCTTGCAGATGTTTCTTGCAAGGTTTTAAATTTCAATTTCAGCAGAAATCCTTAGTGGCATGTCACCATTACTACTTAGCTTCCCCCACCCCACCCCACCCCCACCCTCACCAGTACATCTATCTTTTAGGAATTTGTGACTTGCAACAGACTGCAAATGTCAGCTGGGGGAAAAGATAAATGATAATAATACACTGGGAGTTGTGGCCTCTTTGCTAATTCACAGAGCTGTTTCCAGAAAAGCACTGCCTACTAATTAAACAAACTCCTTTCTTCTGACAGATGAAAACATGGGGAAGGTTTTACCCCATCAGATGGAGAGCAGCCACCGCCCTGCGAGGTGGCCTCTTTTTCTAAGGGAATTGACTTCTCAGAAACAGCAGTAAAATGCCTTTACAGTAGGTAGAGCTCTGATGTTCAAAGCACTTGACAAACATTAACTAATTAATCTACCCACCTCCTATGGGTAGTTATCATTTGTTAGCTACTGTTCACAGGTAGAAAACATGAGGCAACAGCCAAGGTCAATATGAAATTAAGGGACACCCCCAGGAGAGAACCAAGGAAGCTTTCACCCTGAGCTGCCCAGGGTCTCCACTGGGGACCACAGTCTCTCTTTTGTGTTCATTCTCAAGCTGTTATTGAAAGACTTTCTCCATCAATTCAGGTGCCAGGGACAAGGATTCCAGCGTGCTTAGTCATTGATCGAGTCTGCAATGAGTGTGCTTTCATATTATTAGGTGCCACCTCAAGAGGCTAAATTTGTGGCAATTTCCATTATATTTATAAAGTGGATAAATGTTTTTGACAGTTATTAAAGAAATCAAAGTTATTTATTACAAGAAATCAAAGTCAAGATAAGAGACTTCCCAGAGACCCAGAGCTAGTGACACGTGAAATCAGAAGACAACCCCAACCCAGCCTTCCCCTACTAAGTCCTTTATTTAGTGGTGTCCCTCACAATCTATGCTTTCTCTCCCACCTCCCCACTTCCTTCTCCACCTTACCATTCTCCCTTTAGCAAGGCCAAGCTCAAGTCCCTCTCTCTCATGAAGCCTTCAATTCACATTAGTATCTATGGTCTCTAACTCCCTTTGCCCTACCTCTGTCCCATGCAACCAGTCTCAAGGATCCTAGCAACAACAACATTTATGTAGACAGGGGGTCTTATACCTTATCCTCAAGGAGTCAACAGAACTATTGCAGGCAACTGAGATCGCACTCCATAACAGGGACAAGTGGTGGGGACTCTGGCAATGTCAGACAGCCATTTGTGACAGACAGGCTGGTTTATTTCATTTGGTTCAAAGCATACTTCTGGATGAGTGACTATTGCACTTACTTGATAATTGTGAGGACTATATGTACTTACAAGTTCTGCTTTACTGTGCTGTGTATTCTGAACAAGCACGTTATTTTTTTTCTTCATGTTTATTTCCTCTGTAGAAAAATACACCTAATAACATTTCTCTTCACAGGGTTAATTGAATGTTGCTTTGAGTTCTGCAAAGAAATAACAAAAAATGCCTGCTTATCTTTATTTTAAAGATCGCAGTAATGATAGCTTCTTCCTAAAGCAGTTTTGATTTATTTCTCATCTTCCCTTTGAAATATCCCAGACTTGATTTGTTGAGAGAATGGAAAGATGTATTTCAGAGCATTTATTAGCCAATGATGAAACAATCTTAGGTGTAATTTTTGAAAGTAGATTGTCTGAGAAATGGTAAAAGTAAAGATGACTATATATCAACATCCAGCCCCACTGCTGGTGGCTGTAACAATCTTCTAGAAATCCTATTGGGTGGCAAAGGCCTATAAAGAGATTAGGATGGGTAGAGAAGGCAGAAAATGGAACACAGAACATTTCAAATCTCTAGAAATAAATAATGAATTTTATAGACATTACTTTAAAAACAAAAGAAGAAAGAAAATAGATGTCTATTTTCCCCAGTTCCCAGAGTATCTACACCTTGAAAACATACTGGTGGGAAGTGTGGTTAACCAAATCTCATCTGTCAGCCTACCTCAAGGTCTCATACACCCTCCTGCTGGTGTGGGAATCAGGATTTGGGCTCTTGGTTCCACTGAGATATCCAGTCTGAGAGAAAAGCAAGGAACAGATGAGCTGGGAGTTCTCCCCACCATGTGCTCCTGAAGAGACTCACGGCTCTATGGGAGCCTGGCTCTGAGGGGGGCTGCCCAGGAATGCCCGCCATGTCTTCATTTCACCAGGAGCCCGATGCCTGGCTGGACACAGGGAGCTGGCAAGCTCCTGCCTCATTTCTCTTCTCCTCTAGAGGCAAATAATTAGTGCCTTTAATCACAGAGGGGTCTGCATTAAGTTGGTTATTTGAGGGAAGATTATTTATTTATTTATTTATTTTTCTTGGAAGAGAGCTGTGAGAGAGATTTGTCTGTGTTAGTAATAAAGGTTAACACTTATCAAGTGCTGACTATATTTGGGGCCCTGTTCCTAGAACTCTGCAAGTATTAAAACTATTTAATCCTCACAGCAGTCCTAGGATTAGAACTAAGATTGAATTCTGCACCCATTGCTTAACATTTGTGTGATATTGTGCCCATGCAAGCTACTTGACCCCTCTGAGCCTCAGTTTGTTGATCTATGCAATAGAAATAAAGCTTGCTTCTTCCTGGGAGGGTTGTTGGGAGAATTAATGCAGTAAGACTTATAAGATGTTTTTAAGTGCTTAATATGAATTTGCTCTCAGTACTGTCAATATCGCCCTTCTCTACACCTTCCCTGGTGTGTCCATTCCATCCTGCTGATTCCATAGGGCTGGTTTTCTCCACTGTCTTATTTTTGGTCCATGTGAGATGGTGAGGGTTTTGCCAAATGTCCAGAGTGCATTACTTCATATTTATATGTCTGGTATGGGGCCAACCAGGTATTTTCTAAATATTGTTGTGGTAAGTATGTCAGTCTTGAAGGCACAATTCCAAAGCAATTCACTGCATGGAATATCGTGGACTGGGCGCACTTTGTTGCATAGCAGCTCTTCTGGGCAGCACTGCGATATATGAGAGGCCCTCCTGCTTCTGAGTGTAGTAATCACTGACAGTCCTGTGTGTTCCTAGATATTCCTGCCCATCCCCTCTCAGAATACTGAGCACAGGAATTGAAATTGCCTACCTACTTTCTGTCTCTCACTACGATAGGAGCACATGTGAGAGCAAGGACTATATCATAATTATGGTCATATTCCCATGGGCTAGCAAACTCCTTGACATGCAGTCATTATACATTGTAAATGTTGGGTGAACTTATTGATAAAATGAGATAAAGCTGGCCACCCCCTTTGCCCATGTGGCCATATTTGTGGTCTTGTGAGTGGCAAGTGGTTTTCAATGTCTAAAGATGGGGGGAAATGTGTTCACCTGTGCAATTTCAGCAATGTATCATTTCCTCCTCAGATCTTAGCTTCAAACCCTCCAACTCCTCATCCCCAGCATCCCTCAACCCTGGCTGTCTCAGCCAAGTGTACTCCAACTAGTCTATTCAGAAAATCAGATACGAATCACAGGGCCCTCTAGTTGTAGCGTTGGGCAAGGGGATTTAAGTGTTACCATCTGCCCTTGCTGCCTCCTCACTTCTTTTCACCAGCCCAAGACCCTTTCTGACTGCCATTTAGAGGCTTTTCTCTCCATCCAGATCCCAGACTCCAGTACCGTACACAGCACAGGGCCATGGGGTCACGTTCACTCTACCAGCACACAGGGAAGCATTAAACACTGGGTTTATTTTAACACTGCCCAGGTGGGAATATTTCCAATTAAAGAAGGTAATGTAAAAGCCAAAAATTGGTACAGACCATAAATGTCATCAAATCTCCTTGGCCAAAGAACAAGCAATTCCCTGGGTCTTTATTATCTTTTGGTTCCTGGACCATGATTCTTATGCTTGGTTTTAAACAAAACTAGGTAGGGAAGTGACTAAGTGGCATGGGCCAGCCATATACTTATTCTGTGTGCTAAGCAGCAGAGGAAAGAGAAGTGGACCACTGAGTTTTGTTTTGTCATGCCACATAACAGTACTTCAATTCTTGAAACACCAAGAACGCTTTATAGAGCTGAGCAGTACTGACTCCTCCCAGATGGAGTATGTTGCTGGTAGACTCTTACCACCCGTCAGCCTTGTCAGGATGAGCCACCTATATCTTTACAAAGATCAAATTTTAGAAAGATCAGAGCTTGGTCATGTGTGCCCAGTATAATAGGAATAAAACGTGACTCCCATTAGTTAGATGACCAGGAGATAACTCGTCTTTGCTGGGGCTTACAGCTACACGTTTTAAATTTAATTTATTCTCAGAAATTGATTTTCTTTATTTGATTTGCCTCCTCTATCAGGCTTCCTACTAAGACTACCCATTGTATTGCCATTAATAACCACAGGACTCTCTGAAATTTCCTTGAGTATCATACCTAGGGGTTATTTGTTTCTGAGAATTAGACTTTTAATTCTCTAATGAGAACATTTTGAAAACCAAACAGTATTTTTTGTTTAATTTCCCCGGTGCTGAAGGGCTAGTGGAAATGGTACTGCCCACCAGCCTATCAGCTACTCACTGTGGAGTACTGTGATCGACCAGTTATGAGAGTCCCAAGGGCTACTCTGAGGTTAGTCTCTACAAGTGTGGCTCTCGCCCCGAAGCGGAACCAGTGTAGCCTGCCTGCCTCTGTCTCAGGCGACATTTTACTTCCAGCTTTGCAGACAGTGCTGGGACATTTGATGGGAGCCAGTTAAAATTCGTGACAAGCAGCCAGCAGGAAAGAATTGGGATACATCTTACCTCCCTGGTGTGGGGAGCTGTAGCTTCCAGGAGGGCTACATGCAGGGAACAGCAGGACTAAAGGATATTGTTTTGGTGTTCAGCTGGAAAGACTTCTTTTCTTTGACCAGTTTAGAATGATTTAGAATGATTCATTTCCATAGAGTTTTGTCTAAAACTCTGAGTTCATTTATAGTGATACTTGCTAATCAACTTTAAGTGGAAACAGCTGTTGTATGTCACGCACACAGTCCCCCTTCAAACCCTGGAAAACGGTCTGTAATTCAAATCACTTGCTCTCCACCCCCAAACCCACTCATAATGCTCATACGTGTACACAGGGATCTATCTGCCAGCCTCCTTACCTCTGTTCCCTGGGGTCTGTCCCTATAAGTGGGGTCAGGTCAGAGGAAGAAGAACCAGCACAATGTGAGGAATGAATGGTTCATGAGCAGGGAAGGTGGGACCCTGACATCTGCTGGAATGGAGCAGTTTGTGATCTCAGCAGCAAGGAAGGTAATCTACAGGAGGCAGCCATATTTCTCCTTCCGTTTGTCCAGTATGCATTTACTGAACAGTTGCTATGTGCTAACAAGCTATGCTGCCTGCTATGGATGGAAATGAAAAGATGCAGACCCTGTTCTCCAGGAGCTCACAGTCCAATGGGGAGACAAAGACTTAAAAAGTCACAATTCAGGTAGTTAAGTGCTATGATGGAGGTGAACACAGGAAGTAGGGGTTCAGAGAAGGGTCACGAAGCTCCACTCCACCCCACCAATGTACTCCCTCATCCTCGGTCCCACAAAGAGGTGAGTCTCAGTGGTGTGGTCAGCGCCACTTCTGGGCTTGGCACGGTCACTTGCTGGAGATGCGTTCTGCTTGTGTGGGACTGGAGGGAATGGGCCGTTCTCTGCCTCCCTGCTCTGTGATGCAGGACTGTCCAAGAATGGCAGGACCACTTTGAAGGTCAGCATCCTGGCCAGGGCCATTCTCCAGGACAATCTAGGAGAAGAGAGACATGCTGCCTTTTCTCTAACAAGAATGGAAGGAGAAGGAAGACCCAAGTGTTTTGCAAACACCAAGAGGTCAAAAGATGGTGAACTTTGGCTCCTTCATTTGCTCTCAGGATATGGGTGTCTCCATCTGTAAAATGGAAATAATAGTTGAAACATTTTGGGAGGATTCAGGGAGAAAATAGAACCGCTGACATTCTGGGGGGAGAGCATGAATTAATCTTATGGCAGAGCAGTGTTTCTGGCCACTGTGGCTGCCAGGATGGAGCAGGGCTATAGCTTAGATTGCTCTGCCAATGCCAAACCAGATGGGCTCTGAGTATGTTTTGTGAATTACACATGGAGCTATGTTCCTATGGCTACAGGAAGACCAGAAAAAAAAACAGAGAGAGAGAGAGAGAGAGAGAAAGAAAGAGAGAGAGAAAGAGAGAGAAAAAAAAAGAGGCAGGTAGGGACAGGATTTACCCTTTGGGATGGAACTCTCCCTGTCAGAGGGCCCTTGCCCTCCTTCTGTGGCTGTGTAGCCTCAGAATCAGCAAGACAGTGAACTGCAGTTCCTTTATTCACAACAGAGCTGACACTTCATTTCCTCAACTGCAAGAAAATCACAGCCAAACGTATCTTGAAGGACCATCCCCAGAATTAATTATGAGGGTCTATGTGGAAGACCTTGGTGTGGTGCTTGATCCACAGTAGAAGATCAATTAATTCTAGTTGTTTATTTTAACCTCCTCCCCCTTTATTCTGCTATTTGTGTAATATCATTAGCTTCATCAAAGTCTCATAAGATGAATCAGTTAGCTCTCTTGCCCACAGAATGACATGAAGGAGGGCATTTGAAAAGAGAGGAGGTATATATATAAAGACAAGTTTGTTCTCTGAGATAGAAGATTGGGGACTTCTTTGAGTCTGCAACATGTGACGGGGGCTGTTATGGAGCACGAGCTGATGTCTTGGTCTGAGCAATGGTCAGAGGTGTGAGGGGGATGACATCAGTCCCCAAGCGCCTGATATTAGAAAACAGAAACCAGCTGCATTGAAGATGTGACATGAGGGACTCACCTTCAAAAGTGAAAAGACCTTTGGGAAGCTGAGGTTGCCGCCCCAAGGAATAAATTGCCCTAAGAAAAGGTACAGACTCTTGCTTCTCTGTCAGCTCTGTAAAGCAACGAATGTTTTCATCTACTGGACAGAAAGGCAGGATGATGGAACAGATGACTTCCCTAGGTCCCATCTCATCTTTTGACCTGGTGAGCCTGTGTCCAATTTGGAAAGGCCGTGTTTACTTCCCTGGTGTGACATCGAGCAGCTTCCCTGCTTCTTTCCTTTGGGACAGATTCAGAGATAGCAGAACGGAGGTTGGAGCAAAGACCTAAGGTAGCCCCTTTCCAGGCAAACGCTCCTATTTCCAAGCACAGCAAGGCCAAACCTTTTGTAGAGGTGTTGGTATGACATTACAATTGAGGATCATCTTTAAGGCAACCATTTCTGGTTTTCCTTTAAAGTTTATTCTTCTCCTTTGGCTTGCTATTGGATTTTGGATTGAGCCTTGTTGCTATTCATTTTCAACCATCCACCACCCCCACCCACACATCAGTGCTTGTTCAGCAAATGACAAAAGTAGGTTACACCATATCCTCTGATATTGTGAGAGAGCAACTGAGTGTTTCCCTGGGGTGTTTTGCCTCCCTGTAACTTAAAAAAGACTTAACAGACCAACTCGTCAGGATTCAGGCTTTGTTCCTCCATGAAGATGCTTTGTTTCACTTTCTGGTACACAAATAGAATGTGTCTCTGCTATCAAAAGGACTAACTCATTTAATTATTTCCCCATTGGGTAGAAAAATGTGATGTATTTTCAGAATATTTGCTAAGGCTGAGTTTAGGGAGACCTCAGAGAAACTAAAATATAGAATGGCAATCCTCGCTCTTCACTCTCAACATTTAGGGTTGGTGTTCAGTACACAGGGGAGCAAAGTCGACCAGGCCAGAGCAATAGGTGGGGACAAAAGAGCATTCAGTATGAAGTTCCTCTCCCCAACGTAGTCAACACAATCAGAAGAGACATTTTTCTCAATATTTTTATTTTACGTAATAAGACATGTCACCAGCATCTAATAGAACTTTACCTACCCCTAATCCCCCCCATTGCTCTTGCTTAGTTTTCAAGGTAAAATGTGTGGCTATTGATGGTAGAAGCACCCAACTTGCTTGGGAGTAAAGTCTACTTTTACCTGCGTCTTAGAGAAGGATCCCTCATGCACTGGAAAAACTGAATTTCGATATCATAGACAAATAATTTTTAATTGGAATAAGAAGTTGTGGGGTCTAGAGCCCCACATCTGCCACTTAATTATGTGCCCTTAAGCAATTCGTTCTTTCCTATGCTTTTCATTTCTTTATCTATAAAAATGGGAATACATACCTCTTAAAACAGATGTTTGGAACACATGAGTTGATGTGTTCTCATTAACTGCTAAGTGCTATCCAAATGTGTCAGGTAAATCATGATATTTAAATGGTTTTACTCCATTAAATTTCCCAACTAACCAAAAGAGAGGGTCATAACCCATAGAGAAATCAGACACATTACTTTATTCATGTAGACTATTTATGATTCCATCCCCAAATGGTATTCCATTTCATTTCATCAGCCATGTAAGGTCTTCCCTAGACCCAAATTATCAAAATCTGGACTATCAAGGCATATTTGTTTTGGTTTCTGGTCATCAAGGATATTTCAGTGTCTTTGCTGCTCACTGAGACGTCTTTCATTTTATTGTGAAGGTATGAACTCTCCTACTTAAGAGAGAGATGCTGGGCATCTAGGAAGAGGCCTGGCTATTAGAGACAAGGAAGTTAACCAAGGGCTAATTAGTGCACATGGACTCGCTTTTAAAGGGCAGACTACCATCTCCCACTAATGTGTGGGGTAAATAAGAAGCCAGTTGTAGTCTTGGCTGAACTAGATGGGAACAGTTCTCTGGAAATCAAGCTGTTTACACAGGGTGTCTTCCCTTTTGCAACCTCGGGCAACTCACTTAACCCTTCTGGGCACCCATTTCCTGATCTCTTAAAATGAGAGGCCTCCAGACATCCTCCCAAATAAACAATCCAGTTTGACTTAGGGACATTCTTAGCCCTAGAGGATTTTAGGCACAGAACATTTTTCTAGAACTTCAATTTTCGTTCTGATGTTCTGTTCATGAAAATGATGACCACCTGTGCTTGTTAGTGTTCACACAGCCTCGTGAGCACGTGAGGGGCTCCATGGCACGTTCTTGTGGACACACCAATTCTCATCACTGCCCTCTGAACACACTGGGTTACTAGTTTTCTTTGTCCCTGTAGAGAATGCTCCATCTACTTACACAACTACAACGAGATCTCTACAACTTCACAATCTCTGCAACTAGAAAGCATCCCTTGTGTCAGGATAGTAGGCAGGAAGCAGAAAGTATCCATTTCTGAAACTGGTACAAGCCTGGATTCTAAATTGGGATTTTAAAAACAAGTATAAGACTTTCTGGTTTTGTTTTGTAAAGGCCACACCACCCCCGCATTTCACTCCAAGATTCTCAGCTCTTGTGTTGGCCTGATACCAGTTGAAAATTCATAGCAGTCCCAGATTTACATGACTTTCTTCAAGAAGGGAGATTATAACACAGCCCTGTGGAAAAGGAAGAAAGTGCCCACTGGAAACTGTTCTTAGTTTACAACCTCATTCGCAGGCTGACTCAAACTGGTTGGCAAATCATAGCTCCTTAGAATTTGAGACTTTGGGCTTCCTTTCTAAGCTGTTTGAAAATGGAGAAAATGGCATATTGCCCTAAATCTCAATGAACATTGAGGGTGGCACAAGAAACCCTTTCCAGCTGAATACCAAGCATTTGTCAGTTCAGTACCTCCACAGCAGAAGGTTAGATTAAACTAAGAGATGAGCATAAAATTACCGTCTTCACTCCCACTAAAATAATCCATGTTTTGTCTAGCCCTGAGACAGTTCATGTGAAAAGTACAACCTTAAAATAAAAAATAAGTTACTCAAAAAGTGAGCTGGATCTATTGTTCAGCCAGGTCTCCTCCGTGAAATGACCAGCAGAGGTGAGATGGGCATGATTTTAGGAAGAAACAGAATTTCCAGAGACACCAGCTTTTTTTTTTTTCTCTAACTCTCACCCTTGAAAAAAGCTCAAAAATTTCCAGCCACGAGACACATGACCAGATGCCCCAGGAGAAGTCCAGTGGGAGTTCACATGGACCAGACCCAGGCAATGGCTGAGAATATCCCTTCCTACTTTCCAACCTTTTCTTTTAAGGGAATATTAGATATCCCCAAAAGACCAGTTGAGATAGAGAGAAACAAAAGATTAAGAAGACATGCCTTTAAAGGAACATCTGTTTATTCACCCTAGAGTACAGAAACATGAGAAGAAAGGGTCTGGAAATCCCACATTCAACCCTCATCCTTTCTAAATAGAAACTACTGGAGAAATCATGAAACCAAGCCTGGGTCACCTGTCCAGGGTTTGAGAAAAATGGGGACATACTTGAAAAAAAAATCATCTAGTGAGCCCAAATTAAAGTTACTTTTATTTGTTTGTTTTTCTACTTCATCTTTATTTTTGTGAGAGATTTTTCAGGAAGGAATCATTGCAAAATACAATTATAAAGGTACCCACTGGTGCTTTCTTAGCTAGAAAAGAAATAGTACTCTGGAGGGCATGGACTTGATTCCTCCAGCTCATTACATGGCCCTGAGCAAGACATTCAGCCGCCCCATGCCTCAGACTATTCACATGTAAAATAAGTTAATCTTTGAATTAGAAGAACTTCAGAAATAATCTAAAAACCCTGATTTATGTATCCAGGAGAGGGACATTCCCTTATATGAATGGAACTTGAAGGCCAAATAGAATCTCAGCAAACCCAGTGGAGAAGAAAAAGCTCTCAAAAGAACAAACATGAAGACCTTGCTCATATGTATAAGTGTCACGGAGTTGGCCAAAACAGATACAGAGCTGGTAAGCTCTTTAGAGATTTCCTGCAATCCCCATGTTTTACAGAGGGAAAAATCTGAGCCTAGAAAAGCTAAAGTGACTTACACTTCAAGATCACCCAATTCACATGACTGTCAAGGTAAGAGCTCAGGTGTCAGGTGTGGGGGAGGCGGAGCAAGCCAGGGGAAGCCAGGCCAGGGCTCAGAAACAGTCACACACCCACTGACCATCACCCCAGGGACCAGGGACCACACTGTTGATGCTTTGGGCCACTGGATCCCTATATCTCTGAATGACAGGTGTTATCATTTCTCTCCAGGGCCAGCTTCTTGGGCTTGGCATCAGTGGAGTCACATAGAGACCCCCCCCCATTCAGAAGGACTCCTTACTCTTTGGTTGACATCTTGAAACTCTTAATAATTTTTAAACAAGGGACCCCACATTTTCATTTTACACTGAGCCCCACAAATGATGTAGCTGGTTCTCATTATCTCCATGTTATAGGTATATCAGCAGAGGCTTAGAGGAATTCAGTGGCTTGCTCTTGGTCCTGGCCCTCACAAAGATGGGGACATGGACACAGAATCAGCAGGCATTGTAAAGGTGGGCCTGACGTAGTGGCTAAGTGGATGCTGTGCTTTCAGAATCCCTTTGGGATTTCCTTTCCTCTGATGGCCTCAGATAGCTCTGTGCTCCGAGTCAGGTGACCAACCATCCCACTTTGCCTGGGACTATAGGGGATTTCAAGGACATGGGACTTTCAGTGCTAAAATCATAAAAGTCCCAGGCAAACCAGGATGAGTTGGTTACCCTACAGCTGAGCCACAGGCATGGGGCTGCAGAGGCTTCTCAGCCCTTGTGTGTCATGCCGTATCTTGTGCCTGCTGGGTCACATGGAGGTCCCCAAAGGCAGGGCACACACAGAAGGCAGACTGAAGACTTTCATCCAGGCAGAGGGTGGGCAGCCAAATGACTGTTCCTGTGAGAACGGGAACCAGTGTGAATCCAGAAGGACTGGTCTCCTTGGGACCCAAGCCGGGCTGGAGACAGCGTGGGAGCAAACAGCCAAGAGCAGAAGGCAACAGGCTAGAACACAGCCACAGGGAGCAGGCTCAGGGAATCTTCAGCTTACTCACTCTGTGTCATGGGGCAAGTCACTTTCCTGAGCCTAAATTTCCCTCAAAATAAGGGAAGCAAGACTAACATCAGGAAGTCATCGTCAAGGTGAACGATATTATAAACATATTGCACAGTTCAGTATGGCCACACTGAAAGTCTTGATTTCTGTTCATTTCAATCCACAAATACTTATAGAATTCTATTAGAAGCCAAGCTCTGTGGGACAGACGGGGATACCTCCAGCTCTTGTGGGACTAACCAATAGTGGGCTTATAAATGTTTAACAACCAGCTACCTAGGGAGAAAGCGAAAAACTCCTTTGTCGCACATGCCAATTTCCATGGTGTAAATATTCCCACTCTGACTGATGTCAATCTGCCAATCCAAAGTTAGGAAGAGATGTGCATAATTTGCTCTAGGGAGCCTGTCCCAATAGATAACTGAGCTGCCTGCTATTAGAAAGAATAAACTATGGCTCCATAAGTGTTACAGAAGAGGATGGAAGCGGGGAAACAAGTCAATATAACTTTGGACAGAGAGTGGGGAGGACCCCTTGAGGAAGTGAGATTTCTGGGACCTGAAGGATACATAGACATAACCGTGGAAAGGAAACGTGTTTGCAGGCCAGGAAGAAAGATGGGAGGAAGAAAGAAGAAAGCACATTTGAGAAAGGCCTGGAGTGGGAAAAGACAAGGCTGTGGAGGAGCAGAGACCTGAAAGGGAAGGGCCAAGTTCCCCAGGTTCCAGAGCTAAGGAAGCCACAGGCGTAATACTTCTATTTTAGAACCATCACCCTGGCTGAAGTGTGGGGACTGTATTGCGGGAGAGGAGGGCAAGCAGGGCAAGCAGGCCATGGCAGTATCCCAGGCAGAAGATGCTGTTGTCCTATATAGTTGTTTAACAGGTCCTTGAGTTCATGCCTTGTACCTCTCACTGTGCTAGGCCCTGGTGATTCATCCATGAGAACACTGTCCTAACCTTCATGACACTTACAGGCAAGTGGAGAAATGTTTCAAGACACAATAATAGTGAACTCTGGAGTGCTCACTGCATGCCAGACCTGGTACTCAACTCTTTCCATGCATTATCTCATTTAATTCTCCAAATAATTTTAGGAGGTAGGTCTAAATGTTACCCTTGCGTGAGATGTTAGGCGGTAAACTAGAAGAAGCTGGGTTCCTGGTGCAGGTGCCTGGGTTTTAGCCAGAAAGTATGTGACTGCTGGAGTGATGGCACAAAGGGCAGTTCCTCTGGGAAGCCCTCCACCCTCTGCCCAATGCCCGGGCTGCATTTCCCATCCCTCCCTGATGGTGCTCCTCATGCAAAGTAGAACTTTCAGGAAGAAAGTAAGGCTGGAATGGGACAGTAAGGAAAGCAATGTCCATGTCTGTCAGCATCACCTTTTAGAATGCTTTTTAAGGAATTTCATTTTTATGATTTTTTTAGATCATACACACAAAAAGAAATGTTCATCATCTGATTAAATCACCAATTAAAATATACCACAAAAGGAAGTTTTGTTAGACTGCTATGTCTATTCTCAACTAAACATGAGTTTGACAAATAGCAAACATTTAGCAAACATTCTTCTCCACCACTTGACAGGTGAGAAATTGAGACAATCCAGGAAAGATGCCGAGGAGACGGTTCTGTGACTTGAGCTGTTTCTGCCAGCCCACTTCTGGGCAAAGACATATTTCTTTTTATCTTCAGTCTTTTCTTTTTTTTTTATGAGCAGTTAGTTTTGATCCGGGGCTTTAAATAGAATTGACCTTCATTAAGCAGACCCATCATATCTGCCAAAAGATTTCCTTGAGACCATTTCACACTATGGTATTTGTATGTTCATAGGCAGTGTCTTCCCTAGACTTTCTCTTCCTATCTGTTCACTGCCCCCAGCCCCCTGTCTTAAAGAGGATGAAACCCAGGTGGTTGTGAACTTCTATCAAGGCAACAAAATTGCCTTCAGGACTTTAAGTTCAAATAGACCTGGTTTAAGACCTTGTTTCCACCATTTATGAGCTGTGTCACTCTGAGAAAATACCTGACTTCTCTGAACTTCAGTTTCTTAGCTATAAAATGCTATTGCCTACCGTCAAGAAAAATAAATGGGGTCAAGACTACAGGGCACTTAGCACTCAGCACACCTGTTCCTGCCATTACTGTCAGTAGCTGCTGATGCCCAGTGAGAGGTTTAGAAGTGGGAGCGGGGGTCACCTGCTAGGGCACAGGGAGAAGCCACAGAGAAATGCCTCCTGGAATTCCTCAGAAACTACCTTCAACTCTCCCTTTTCCAGTCTACCCGAACGGCCCATGTCAGTCTGCATTTAGGATTCCTGAGGACATAGATATTGATATAAAAGCTGTGACTTTGCCTTGTCACTGCCCAAGCAAAGGAAAAAGGAATCTTTTTCTTAATCCCCCAAATGAACTATAATGACATTTGGCCCAGGATCAGATATCAAAATATAAAATATTCTCCAAAGTAATTATCTATAGACCCAATCAGTTGGTTGACCCTGAGTTCTAAAGTTGAAAGCAGAGCTGAGCAGTCTACAGGAGGAGCTAGAATGCCTAAGGGGAGTGGGGGTGAGCTACAGGTGGGGAGGCTCTTCACCTGAGCTTGCAGGTTAACAGTCAACCTTTGGAAAGATCTGTGTGTTAAAACTAAAGCATTTAATGCCTGTGGTTGAAATTTTAACAGGAATATACTCTAGAAGAAAGGGAAGGATGGTAAACCAACCTTTGACAAAATTACTAATAGGAGGTGGATTTTGAATGTCTGAGGAAACATTTTGGGAAAAGTCATTATTATTCACATTTTGTTGAGAGAAACCTCAAAGAGACTCAGCCTTATCAGCAGTGCTAATAGTAATTTACTGGCTTCTCTAAAGATAGATCTTGTGTGTCTCATTTGGGAGCCAGACTTGGCTGGACTTTTATCAAGTCTGTCAACTTGAAACTGAGTTCTTGGCAGAGGCCTGAACACCACCAAGATGAAGCCAAGTGTAAACTAGGCATAAATGTCCCCTCTTGTCCCAGAATGCATCTCTTGTAAAACTCCAGGTGATTAAGAGGTGAGGGGCTCCCCTTTCAGCTCCACATCTTAGACGAGGGGTAAAGCCCCGTTGATCCATGTTCCTCAGTGCTGGAGTGAAAGGCACTGCAGGCACAGACATTAGTTGGGTGTTTCCTGAAAGGTTAATCAGCCCGCGTTTCAGATTAACCACACATATAGGATTTTCAAGGCCTTTTCTTATCTCTCTGTTCTCCCTAAGGCCATTGCTCTGTTTGGTAGGAAACTCACCTGTGTATGGGAAACATGAAAAGGAGAAAAAGGCTGAAGAACTTCCATTTTGTTACCATAAGTGGACCTAGTGAACCAGTGGCTCTAGCTTGGCTTACAAATCCACTATTCCAGCGGGCAACTCAGAACCGTAGCTGCCGTCTCCCGTGGAGGTCTAAGAGATCGCTGCATCCTCTTCCGTGGTTCAGCTGACACTCAGTATAAATGTTTTCTGGAATCCAATGCCAGTAAGTGCCCAGTAGGGGATTTTGGTTTACCTGAAGGCTAACCAGGTATGAATAAAGTCCTTCTCTTAAGAAATAGAGGAATCAGATTTTTTAAAATTACCTTTTTAGGGGTTCAAGGGGCAATATCTGCGCTGTCCCAAATCTCATCTTGTGTGGCTTTTGAGGGCAGTGAGATGGGGCTAGCAAGTTCTGCAAGGGAAATCTCACAAAAGTCACCCAGACCTGAGGTATGGGCAAAGCGATGCAGTGGCGGCACAGTGAAACGGAGCCAAGTGCTGCTTCTGCCATTAACTGTGTAACACGGGGCAGGTCATTTATAAATATCCCCTTGGGGCTGAGTTAGCTCACATGTAAAAAGCAAATACCTTTACAAAGTAATCATTCTCAAATGCAAGTCTCACTCTTTCTCCAATTAAAACCAGACACTCCCTATTTCCCATCAGGTGACACCTGGGTTCTAAGCCTAGCATTCAGGTTTCTTCCTGACTGTTTAACTTCATCCCCACCATTCGGTCCCCTCTCAATGCCTTTCATACAAACACACTGCAGTCATACTGACTATCAAACTGTTCCCACCTCTGCTGTGCATGTGTACCTTCCCCCAGAAAGCCTCTCCCCTCATTCCACCTTCTCCCAACCCCCCCCCAAAAAAAAAACACCTGGAGCAGGGAAAACATTTGCTCATCTTTGGAAATTCAATTTAGGTATCACTTTCTATGAGAAAGTTTCCCCATCACACACACACACAGCTTCTTCACAGTCTCTGACTCTGACACTCATCTTGTTGGTCTCACCTGCATCTTTCTCTAACTCATCTTCCCAGGACCCCGTGGGCCTTTTTATTTGCACAACGGCTGTGAGTAGGCTGGCAGCGCCCTGGAGGAGCAAGGGCGTGGGGGGGGGCACAGGAAGGCAGCCTAAGAGCCCGTGTGTCGCACTGGACGGAAGTGCCTGGAAGTCCAGAGGGAAATGCCTGGAGGTCCAGTTGTGCTTCTGTGGGGAAGGGCAGGATGTGGCCGGCAGGATAGCAAGGCAGGCAAGGCCAAGAGGAGGTGTCTGGTGCTAGCAGAGGATGTCTGGGGCTTAACTGAGGTGAGTTTGTACTGTGGGGGAGGGGACTCTGCTCTCTTGCAGAGGACCCTTGAGAGCAAGGGGGGCTATGCAATTTAAAAATACCCAATTCCAGAAAAGGTGATGATCCCTGACGGTGACCCATGTCACTTGTCTGGGTCTCCCTCCAGCGCTTCCTATCTCAGGCCTGAGCCACTCTGTCCTCAGCAGGCAGAAAGACCAACCCTCCTGGCCATGGGAGGTCACTTTATGACACCTCTCCCTCTCTCCCCCGACTCCTTCATCCTAGCCTTACTCCTTTTCTTGTGTCTTCAACTTCCCTCTGTCCTTACTCAGTCACGACCCTTATTTCTTTCTCTCCTGTCATTTTTCACTTTTTCTCTGGCTATTTCAGGGGCCCTCTTGAAACCAGAGGCCAAAGAAGTCCAGAGCTCTAGCTGCCTGCGCTGCTCAGCCAATAGAGGAACTCAGGTGTTGGGTCATAGAATAAGCATTTATTATCAGAGCACCGGTGGTCTGAGAAGGCAGCAGGTTAACACCTCCAAAAACTGCCTTAGCATTTTCAGACTAACTTAGGGTATTTAAGAGAAAATCTGGGCATTCCTTCAGAGGCCACATGATGGTTTCAAGGGGTCTGCATGGAGCCTTCCCTTTGGCGATGTGGCTCTCCAAGTGGGCATCAACCCAGGAGCAGTGATGACAGTAACTTGGAAAGAATGCTAGGCCAGAAAGATTGTGCTCAGTAAGCATGAGGGTATTAATCATAAGTTTCAGGGTAATTTTCTAAAGCAGGGAACTGGGACAGGGGACATTCCAAGCTCAAACTGCAGGGAGAGAGGTGATCAATTGTTTCGCTCTAGGGCAGGGCGAGGCGAGGCCAGGGATGTTGCAAGGCCTCTTTTATGGGGGTCCCAACTCAGCCCTGCTTCACTCTCATCCTCTCTGCTCCACACAACTTCAATCAGGACTCCTGGCGTTTCCTGCATCTCCCTTAACTTCATCCCCTTCACTGTTGATTACCATCAATACCTTGTTTTCACCTGTCGCTTTCTCTGTTTTCTGAAATCTTTTCACTCTTTTTGTGCTACATGATTCCACATCTTTCTGCCACTTCATTCAGCTGTTCAATAGAAATTTCTAAAGCACCTTCTATATTCTGGGCAATGTGCTAAGTGCTAGTGACATAAAGGTATATGAGCTCACCTCATAAAGCTAACGTGTAGGCAATCACCAGAAGTGTAGGCTGGGGGACTGAGCTTACCAAGTGGAAAAGCGAGGGACTGTTCCACTGTGGGATCAAGAAAAAGACTAACCCTGCAAGGCCAGACTTCTCACCGCAGCTTTTAAAAACTCATTTCCGCCCTCTTGCTGATTTCTCTGAATCTCTAGGGTAGATTAAGCCTAAATTTTGTGTGGATAGAACAGGAAGCAGTTGGTGCCATTAAAAGAGAAAGCATAGACGACTATAGTTTAAATGTGACAGATTTTCAAGACTCACAAAGTGTGCATTTTGCATAAATGTCCCACTTTAGTCAGCAAATCAGAACCATTCAGAAGAAGTGCAGCAGGAGTGTTTTTGAAGCCGCGTCTGACCACACACCAGCCCTGTGGTCACTTTGTAGGATTAGCCAGGTTTTGCAAATGAGAAAATATGGAAACATAAACATGAGCTTTCCCAAGGTCACAGTAAAGGGACCTCTGGAGGGGATTAGGAGCTGAATGCTCTCCAGGCCTATCTGAGCTACAAAACAATACAGCTTCCTGAATGCAGGTGTTAAAATAAGGTAAAAACCCTTCTTGTTTTGGCCATATTTTAGTGCAAATCTCCTAGGGAAAAGGGGGTCCATCTGAGGGCAGTTTAATCATTTCGAGCTCTTGGGACACAAATCAATCCGACTTCTCCCTGTGCTTTGCTGAAGACCTTGGAGAGAGGTTCTCAAACTCTGCTGCTCATTGGAATCACCTGGAAGCTGGGAGTGCCCTAATGCCCGGGCCTCTGCCTGAACCAAACCAGAGTCTTTAGGGGTGGGACTCAAGCACCATTATTGCTGAAAGCTCTCCCACCCAGAGAACCAACGCTGTTGAAACCATACACGTGAGGCCACCTGGGGAGCTTTGGCCATTACTGATGTTTTGTCCCACCTCCAAATTGTGATTTAATTAGTTTAGAACACGGTCTGGGGTTGTTAAAAGGTCAATGAATCCAATATGCACCCAAGTTCAAGAGCAGCCACTGAAGAGCCTTTCTATCAAAGCATGGCTCCACCTGGAGAGCTGCTTAGAAATGCAGACTCTCAGGCCCCACCCCAGACCTCCTGAATCAGAATCTGTATCTTAATAAGGTCGCAGGATCATATTAAAATTTGAGAAGAATTTTTTTAGAGCTCTCCTCCCTTTTCCAATAAGGTAAATATGAGTGAATAGATATGAGTGAATCTCAGAATTTTAGATAGATATGAGTGAATCTCAGATAGCTACGATTTTAGATATAATTTTAGATAGATATGAGTGAATCTCAGAATTTTAGAGAGATATGAGTGAATCTCAGATAGATATGATTTTAGACATAATTTTAGATAGATATGAGTGAATCTCAGAATTTTAGAAATGGAAATAAAGTTAACAATATATAATATATATTGGTATTCACTGTGTGCAAATGACTGCATGCCAACACTACATGCATTGCCTCATTTGATATTCACCACAAACCTATGATATACGTATAAGCACTATGCCCATTTCACAGCTGACCAAACTGAGACTCTGACCTATGTGAACAGCTGCAAGACCACATGCGTAGGCAGAGTGAGGACTTAGCCTAAGATTTCCAGGGCTTGAAAGCACATGTTCTTACCCTCTTGGTCACTTTCCCAACCTGTGTGTCAAACACTCTGGATGGGTTCCAGATGTGCCAAGACACTGATCCCCTCAGCCCTCCATCAGTCTAGCAGTGCCTGGGGTGGCCACCTACTACAGAAAAAGATGAAGGTCTGTTCTAAATTATTTCTTTGCCCGTTTTTTGGACAAAGGGAAAGCTCTGTCTCCTAGGGCTTAAGTGACATTCAGAAGGTCATGCAGCTCCTTAAACAAGGATGGGCACAGAAGCCAGAAGCTCCACTGCCTAAGCATCGTTCTCCAAGTGTGGTCCCCAGACCAGGGGCATCAGCAACATCTGGGAACTGTAATGTAGACAAATGTTTGGGTCCCACCGAGCCAGCTGCCTTAACCAGCCCTCCCTGTGACACTGATGGTCGCTAGTTTGAGGACCAGTGCACAGAGGCAAGCAGCCCCTGTTGCCCCAGCAATGGGCTTGCTCACAGCCCCTGTGCTCGAGCTTCTATCGGCTGCAAGGTCTCTGCAAATAAGGGCCCCTTGCCAGGCTTCGCTCGGAACTAAGCTGACATTTACATGCTGAGTCAATCTCCTTAGGGCCTCCTTTTTTTTTTAGCTGAGCCATCCTGCCACCTGTTGGCAGCTCAGCGGCAGCTCATCTCGGGCTGGGAATCAAACCGCTGTTGCTCAGAGTTCACACTCTTGAGTGAGCTCTTATCCTTAGGGCCTTCTTTACCACTCAGAAAAGAGCTGTGATGCTTTAGAAAAGAGAAAGTAAATGATGGATAACAGATAAAATATGAAACACTCTTTCCATCATTTCAACACACTTTCTGCTGGGGCAGCAAACATGTGGGCATCATAAAGGGAAAGGAGAACTGACATTTCTTGAGCAGCTACTGTATACCATACATCGGGCACACAGTGATACAAGCATACGTCTTTTGCTCACCCATTATCTCATTTAATACAGTGATCCCTGTCTGAGAAGTAGGGAAACTGAGGCTCAAAGAGATGTGATGACTTGCCTAAGGTCACAGAATGGCAATGGTGGCCCGGGTTTTGTCCCAAAGCCTGTGCTCCTGTATTCCTGGCCCTCCAGCAGGAAAGGTAAAGAGCTTAGGACACACTCAGTACCTGGAGTGATTGGATCCCAGAATTCCCAGAGCAAGCTCCCAAGACAGAGCCGCCTCCTCAAAGCCCCTGGGATGTCCAACTCAACAACCCTTTCCTGTGTTCTGTGTCCTCACCGCACTATGGAAGCTGCTCTCAAAGCAAAAAACCAGGCCAGCCACAGGAAGCAAACTATTGATAGCTCAGCTGGACTTGAGCACCCAGAAACACTTACAAATCCATTTTTAATGGTGGCATCTGTTCCAAGAAGGTCCTGCATCGCCAATGCCCTGCTAAGCAGCCTTCGGTTTTGCTCTTTGAAAGACTAGGGAACCTCTTTGCCACATCTAGAACCTGAGAAATGAAAATTCCCAAGAGAAAGGAACACGTGACGATAGCACGAGTGAGCCACGTCCTCTCCACCTCCCTGGTGAGAGCTGGTGTTCATGCCATTAAATTCAACAAGGCTCTGATCCAACAAGTAAACCAAAAAGACATGGATAACTCCATCACAGAATGGGATGGACCCTGGTTAAAGGTCAGCGTTGGGTTGTGGAGCAATACAGAATTCCTTCCCTGCTTACCCCAGTGCCTGCCCAGCACAGCCTCTGAACACCCGCTTCCCAACCACCATGTTCATCCACAGGATGGACACAGTGGGTAACCTGAACCCCAAGATGAGGAAAGTCCTTCCAACACTTGGTCCAAATAGATAAGCCTTATAGATAACTCAGCAGACAAAACAAAAATTATATCTTAGCCTTTCTCATTCATACAAGACATTCTCTGCTCTGAGTGATTTTATTTGAATTATATGCTTTGCCAAAATGCAGATCAGTTATTTCTGTAAGGGCCTCCATGGGCCATTTTCCACCGTGTTTGAGATTAAGTCAGGCCTGAGACTCTGAAAATCTGCATCCAGTTCAAGGGGTTTACTTGTCACAACTGGGACTCCAAGTGCCACTCCCCTTTGCCCCTTCCAAGTAATACACCATCACCATGGCCAACTCTGAGATCAAAGCCAAGAAAAAAGGCAGGCACCTTTGCACATTTCACTCAATTGTTCCATTTCATATTATGAAAAGATGTTGCAGTGTAATTATGGTAATGTTGGAAATGATGAGAAGCACAATTAAACAATAACTTGGCTGAAGACAGAAAGAAAGAGGAAAAATGGTGTAGAAAAGGATACAGAGAATGGCTAGCTGTGAGGATGGATATGAAAGACTGTAGTTTCATTGTCAGCTATCATCTGAGGATTGGTTGGGGGGACAAAATTTCCTTAAGAAATATTTTATTTAAATGTCTTAGGGTCAGTTAACATTTACTGAGCATAACCTCATGGGCTATTTTATTTAATCTTCCTCACCATTCATCATTCATCATTCCCACATAACAGATGGGGAGTCTGAGGTTCAGAGTGGTTAATGGGTAGCCCGAGATCACACAATTGATTAGTGGCATGGTAGGTTCTTGGATGCAAACCTCTCTTCTCTTCTTCTAGCTTGTACTGGTATCAGGAAACCCACCTAAAAGTGCCTCAAGGGACAAGGCAGGCAGTGCAGATAAGGGGAGCTGCCAGATTTGGGGGGGCGGGTGTAGGGAGAGAAGTAAAAGCAATGGCTTTCATGTCAAGCACACATCGGGGACTGGAGGGAACTGTGGCAAAGCGGACAGTTGCAGACAGCATCTAAAGTGAAGAGGGGACTCAGAACCAGTAGACTGTCACCTGTCAGGAGTGCTGATTCAATTGCCAGATCTGCTGATTGTTCAGGGGAAACTGGAAGTCTGATCTTTATTAGCTCAGAAAAATCTTAAACATCAGATGTTTGCCAGGTCCATCAACAGACAAAACAAAACCTATTTGCAAACCAAATTCAACTCCTGGACTGCCAAAGGCAGCCTCAGCTTTTTCTAAGCCAATATCAAATCATTCAATTTTATCATAGATAGGACCTCAAGGATCTGATCAATTCGTTCATCTTGCGGATGAAATTTTACAAATGTCACGAACACCAATGAAATTGCAAATATTAATCCTCATGATAATGTTATTTTAGACATACTTTTATTTCCTACACAGGCTATGTGTAGAAAAAGCATATTCAACCAAGGCTGGAATCCCAGTCCTGCTAAGAGCTGTGTGACCGTAAGCAAATTACTTAAACTCTCGGAGCACTTAGTTTTTTCATCTGCAAAATGGAGACAGTGCCATGTGAATTACAAAGTAGAGATAAGATTTAAAGGAAGCAATTATTAGACATTATAGTACACAAGGTCTGTCAGAAGAAGCATGGGCAAGGCCCTAGGGGCTGCCACTGCCTACCATCCACCCTTCCATCCTCCCTTGTCTGTGAATTTCTTTTCTTTCAGTATTTGGACAACCAACTTGGAATCCAGCTGATTTTCTCAAAAAGTTCATGTAAAATAGGAACTAGGACTTCTAATTTTGTCTGAAGCAAGCTCCTCCACTAGATTTCTGTGCTTCTTTGTCACACACTTACTGGGTACCTTGTTGCCAATAGACTTGTCAAAATTTAAAATACATAGTAAGGATTTGAGCCTTAACCCTCCTGTAAAGAAAACCCAGATGTTTCTTTCCAGAGTAGTGAAAAACCCAGTTCTCTACTGTGTTTCTTTTCTCTGAGTTTCCTTCACTGCTTGCTTACACACCACACTTTACTTCTGACACATTATCAAATATGTGCGTTGTTTCCCCCATAAGAACAAACAAGCATCACAACAGCTAGATGTGATTCCAGCTCACATTCCAGCTCTAACTCAATTCCAAAACTACCTGGAGACAAAGGCAGAGCCCACAGGTTAGGACTCTGTCCCACAGGACTGCCCCACCCTTCAGATGCCAGTCACTAGCCCAGGTTGTCACCCACACTTCTCACCGACATGGTTTCAACGACCCCTCCTCAGGTTGGGTTAATTTGCCAGAGGGGTGCACAGAACTCAGAGAAACACTTACGTTTACCAGTTTATCAAAGTATACAAACAGCCAGATGAAGAGATACATAGGGCGAGGTCTGGGAGGGCCCCAGTGTAGTTGGGAGCATCACTTCCGGGTGTGGATGTGTTTGCCCACCTGGAAGCTCTCCAAACCCCCTACTTTGGGGATTTTTACATAAATGTGACCAAGTATTAACTCCGTTTTCAGCCCTTCTTCCCTCTCTGGAGGATGAAGGGTGAGGCTGAAAATTCCAAGCTTCTAACCATGTCTTGAATCCCCATCCGGGAGCTACCCAAGTCACCTCATTAGAACAAAATATTTTCTTAGTGCTCTAGCACTTAGGAATTTACACGGGTTTCAGGAACCCTGTGTCAGGAATGGGGGCGGGTCTGGAGGAGGGGGTAGAGATCAATATGTATTTTTTCTATTATCTTACACCTACCATAGGTGTTTGTCAATTGATAAAAGGCAGAAAATCAAAACTGCTACATCTCTCCCCATTCCTCTCTCAGTTGCCTGAATCCAGCCTGTTCTTTCCCACTGTAAATGCCAACCACTACAAGAGAGGGCAGGTGATTTGGGTTTAGTTTTCTTTAGTTTTATTTGAGGTTAAGTGAATCCCCCAGCAATGAAAAATCAATACTGTAGTTGGCCAGGTAGACATTATTAAAGCACCTAGATTAAATGGAACATAAATAATAGTCCATTGATTTTTTTTATCCAACTTTTTGTAATTTAGTTTATAAGAAACAGAATTATTCTCAGTGCACCAAGTGCTTGCCTTAGCTGAGTACACTCTACAGCATGTTATATGAATTTCTGTTTCATCATCCCATGTTATTCGTTCTATTTTTTTCACAGATGTGTATAAGGAAAACAGTTATAAATTGTCTTCTTTTTTACCCTGTGGTTCCTAATTGAATGCTTGATTTTAACAATGACTACCTCCTACAGAGGCTACAGAGGCATCTGAAACATTGACTTCTGCTGAAAGATGGAAGGAGCTCTGTAGTATTAGTAAACACTGTAGGAATCATATTTTAAAATCTTATCACAGAGATTAAACCAGCTTCTGATTCTGAGACTACCCAATGCTTGAGTGTCATATTATTCAGGAATTTCCTATTCCAATTCCAATTGACAGTAACATATTAAAATTCACAGCCGCCAACCTCAGTCTCAGATCACATTCAACAACAGAAAGTGGACTTGTACAATGATGTCCAGTCCTCAGGTGGACTCCATTTGGAAGGTCCTCTGTCTGTAAGCACTGAGGATACTAAAGGCAATTATCGGGAAATGCCAATTGTGCTAATAACAGAACAGCCATAGAATGGTAAACAGTGTATCTTTTCATGACAGGTTTTCTATCTAAAAGTGTGATGGCAAAACTTACTTTATGCACATATGACTGACTTTTGGCAGAGTGGAGTCAAATAATACCAAAAAAAAACAAACAGGAGGAATACGGGCAGAGGCACACGTCTGCCAGGCCACTGGGTAAGCCCTGCCAGAATCAGTGCGTACAAGTAGGTCATTGAAAGTCAGTGCAAACCAGGGCAGCTCCCCTGGCAAAAGACGTTAACCTGTGGGATGAATCTTGCAGACAAGTGATATATTTTAGCCAAGCAGCTGTATATTTTATTTATGAATTGATATAAGCATAGAGATATATGGGGAGAGGAATGCATATAATATGTATCCTTAAACACTTGATCCAAAATAAAGATAGATGAGAGGAGAGATTTATACCCACACTTTCTCTACTTTAAAGGGCTTCTTCCCCGACTCTCACGCCCCTCTACCCCCTTCCAGGAAAGAAAAGAAAAGAAATTGGAGCTCTAATTACAGCCCTGGGGCCTCCATTTCCAGTGTATTTAGTGTCTTCTAGTTTGTCCCCAGCAGGTAGAGTATTAGCAGTCCCAGGCTCCTGTCTCGTTCAGACCACCTGTGCTGCAGCCAGGGCTGTGCCGTCAGGTCACAGAGAGTCAGGGGACTCACCTATGCGACTTGGTCCAAAAGGCACCAAGGTCTTGCATCTTGGCAAAGAGGTCTTAAAGGTGGCAGATTTCTGTTCCTAGCTGTCCACCTAGGTGCGAGCCCCATTTTACAGAGTGGAGCCCCTCTGGGTCCTGACCAGGGGGTCACTCCAGCTCTGGGACATCCCCAAGGCACAAGGCTGCTTGCTCCCCAGGCACAGGAAAGCACAGACAGAGGACAGCCCTGCGGTCAGGAGGATGCACGATGTGGCAAGAAGAATATGGGCTCTGGAACCAGGCTGAGTTGGGTTCGAATGACAGATGTATGAACTGAGCCAAATTCCCTAACCTCACCTCAGTTTACTCACCTGTACAATGGAAATAATAGTAGAAGACCACAAGCTGTCATCAATAGTTCAGAAATTGAAACTGTCCTGAAAAAGAAAAGCATTGCGAATTCATTTGGTGGCAAAGTCGCCCAGGCTGAACTTACTTGGAGTTTGTAAAGCATGACCTGAAGTGAGGAGGCTGCATATCTTCCTTGTTCATCCCACGGCAGCCGAGCACCAAGCCAGGGCCAGGGCAGGGGCTTCTAAGCCAAGTGGAAGGCCGCTGGCTCTGTGTCCACATCCCATGTGCTTCACGTACAGGCCTCTGCTGATTCTAACCGCCTGCCTCTCCCCTGGCTTTAGCCTGCTGTTCCCGTTGGAGCAGCTGGTTAGGCCAGGAAAGAGCCAAAAGGGTGGTTCTGCTTTGTAGAGCAAAGGACCTCAAGTGAGAGTTCCCTCAAGCCCCACCCCCACTGGCTTAGAGCAGCTGTGTGAGTGACAGAGCCTCCTGAGGGACTTACTGGGCTCAACTGCAACACTTCACTGTGGCATTTCCTAATTTGTCCCCCTTTTTAGAAGGGACAGTGGAAAATGAAGAGATTCAGCTTGTAGCTTCATGGGATTTTGTCATTCTATATAATAAGTAATTAATTTGAAAGAAGAAATGATATCTTAAAATTTTAAAAAAATCAAAGCTACACTGCAAAAAATTCTTCAAGACAGATTTTTGGAACCTGCTCCAGGGAGCTGGACTTAACTTCTGATAGTCACTCTGTTCCTTTATTATTGGGTAATTTTAAGTTGGGTCTGTGTTTTTCTTTCCTGGTATTTTAAGACCAATGGCCTCATCCTCTTCTTCTGTGGGTGCTGACCCGTGAGGCCCCTGTTGGGTGATGGAGAGAACAGATGGCTTCAGTACCTGATCAGGGCCAGCCTCCCAAGTGCAAGACGTATGCTGGGGGTGGGAGGTGGGGCACGATCCTACTTGAATGAGCCCTGCCACCTGGCCTTCTGCTGCTCCAACTGCAATCCTCTGGGGCCACAGGGTGTCAGTCAGCAGGAACCATCTAAGCAACCACCACTGGATGAGACGCAGCCTCCTAGCTTAGCATTTTGGTGAACAGGCACTGACAGTCCAATGCCATGGGAGTGGCCTCTGGGACAGTGGGGTCAGAACAGGGTTTGAGGCGAAGGAGGGTACTGCTCAAAGGTCGGGGGGTGACAGGGTATGAACAGAAGTTTCACCAACCTCATGGCTTCCCTCGTCATTTTCAGGCATGTCAGCATCCGTCCTATTCCTAAGTCACCTGCAGTGCTGGCGTGCATGGTTACACGGCTCCCCCACCCCAAGCTCTTCTGTCCGCATGAATGCATGACATGCCAGTCCACGTGCAGCAAACATTTTTTGAACGTTGATTGTGTGCCAGGTCCTGGTCCAGGCAATGGAAGAAAGCAAGTACAGCCCTGACCTTCCAGGACTCAAAGCTGGAGATGTCTGGGCAACATGATTTTATTGATCTCAAAATAGGTTCTGTGGAACGTGAAGTCTAGAGATGGGAGAAATAAAGGGACAGGCTTTGTGTCTATCTAAATTTGAGAAACACTGCTTACTTCACAGTGTTAAAGCAGTTTAGACGTATAGAGCTATGCTTCATTTCCATTACTTATCTGGGCCCAGAACCATTCATCATGTAATATGTCTTAGCATCCTAAGTTACTTATCGGCCATGAAATGCTCTTGGAGACCCAACCTGTCTACTTCATTTTAACCAGATATGTGCTGGAATTCAGAATTTGGGGGTGTTATCAAGGTAATCTAGTATACTCCTTTTCTGGGCTGTTTATGATGGCTGAGGGCTTCTGCCGAGAGGAAATAGAGACCTAGCTCGGTTAGACATCAAGGCCTGCCAGCAGGGTTTGGGGACAAATGGCTTCCCGTTGGACTCTGGAGTCCAGGACCACATGACATGACCAGACCCCTAATTGTTTCAGCCATATTCATTCCTTCGCTCATTTACTTAATAACAAGAAATACATGTGAGTTGATCACCTAGTATGGAAGCAACTACATTAAAACTGGGCATTCTCTGTCATCAGGGAAATTACAGCCTGCCAGGAGGGTAGGGGGAGGCCTGGCCAACTACCAAGCAATTTGATGGTGTGATGAATGTCATGACTATGGTGACTGTGCATCCTGGATTGCCTTGGTCAGCCCTCATTTCCACCAGTTGTCCAGGCATCATGTGTATAGGTGCCCCCTTTCACTACCCTAGTGTCCTAGTTTTGAAAACAGATTACATCTTTTGTGAGTTATAATGGGTGCAGTCTGTGGAAGGATACAGGAGGGAGGGTCAGGGAAAGGTTCCTGAGGACTGAATCTTAGCCGAGTCCTGAATAACTGAGAAGGAGGAGGTAGTCCATGGTGAGGGCAGCACTCAGGTGGAGGAAATAACAAGTGCAAAGGATGAGAGAAGACAGGCCTCGGCACATGCAGTTTACACTGAAGATGGCGGGAGACAGATCTCAGAGTCTAGCTGTGTCGTGCTCTTCAGGGTTTAAACTCCTCAGGGCCACAGGAAGCCTCTGACAGGGTGGCAGGCAGGGAAGCACCACAACCTAGCCTCCGTGCAGAAGGACCACTGGGGCTGTGAATGGGAGTGGAGCTGGAATGGTGAGCTCCAGGGGCTGGTCGGCAAAGCCCTGAACTAGTGAGAGACTGTCTCAGCCACTCAGGGACTCAGGGATAGGCTGGCAACCTGGATGAGGGCAGAGGCTGTGGGCTGGAGAGAAGTGGATGGATGGATGGATAGATGGATGGATGGATGGATGGATGGATGGATGGATGGATGGATGGATGGATAGGGAGCTCTTTGGCAGGGGGAATAGACAGAACTTTGTTATTAATTGATCAATTGATTGGCTGTCATGGGGAAGAGAGAAGAGAGAGTTCAAGGTCGAGCCCACGCTTGAGCATGGAAGCGGATTGTGGAGCCTTCAGTGACACAGGGAGCATAGGGGGAGGAACAGGTGTAGAGGAGAGAGAGACGAGCTCATCTTTGGTCAGGACAAATGTGAAGCGTCCTTGCTGTATCTTGGCCTTTTCCAGGGCTTTAGGGTTGAAAGGGTAAAGACAAAGGGACATTTCAAAAAAAAATGACTCAGAAACACTCTTGAAACTGAATGAAACAAAAAGTCAAAGTGTACTGGAGCAGCCTTGTTACTGGCACGACGTGTCACCGGCTGCTGTTGTTTGGGAGGCAGTGAATTGAGCCTCCAACACCAAGCTCCTCTGTTTAGCTCAACAACAGAGAAGGTGTACAGAGGGCCCGTAAGCATCCCTCCCACCCAGCCTGAGCCCAGAATCCCCTGCTTCCAGCCTGAGCTCACAGCCTAGCTGAGCAGACTAGCGGTTACCAAATGGTCTCAGTCCTTTCTTGGGCTGAGGCAGGTTTGCAGCCTGATGGTGGGATGTGCTCAAGGACATTCACCAGCCCCCTGAGCCATCCACCAGGAGCATCAGTTCTCTTGCCTGTGCTTCCTCATCATCCCTCGGGCCACCGTGCAGTTTGGATGAGGACAAAGGCAAGAGGATTTGGTGTACTTTGGGCCAGAGATGATCAGAGCTTTAAATTGCCATTGCAGCCCTTGGATCTTCCAAGGTTGTTTGAAGCTCTCTACTGGACTGTCTGACCATTTTGGCTTTAGGTTCGTTGTTCACTGTTTATCAATATTATTCATCTGGGTCATGATCTAAGATGCTTAAGTGACTGGATAGCTGTAATAGTCCTACTCTTTCTAAGAAAAGAGTAAGAAAAATTGCTTCGTGGAACACCACTATCAATAGGGCTCTGCTCGATGGTGACACCGTGGTATGAGGAGTCCCCTCTATAGCACTGACGAAATCATCTCTCCTAAAACTGTCCGGTTCAGGGACTGGGATGAGCCCAGAGTCTGGACTGGGATAAGCCCGGAGCCTGGGTTCTAGAGATATCTGCAGATTTATTATTCACCGTCAGATGCTTCCTATTGTAATCTAGAAAGTCATCCTTTGCATGCAAAGCAAGACAATTCCAAATTCAAGTTTCATTTCATAAGTTGTTAGTGACCCAGGGCCAAGGTAAGCCTTTTAAAGAAAACCTGGAAAGAATTCTTGGCCCTAAAAATGCAAATAAGTAGAACCTGAACTATATATTTATATTTCACATAGCAGTCCCAGGAAACGTATGGGCATTTGGATTTTATAAAATGTGATGCGTTCTTTGGTTTTGTTATAATGGGAGTCTAGGCCTAGCTATTTTCCATGTTCTGTGTATAACTGGAATCATCATCAAGTATTTAAGCAAACAAAAATAATCATTTGAAAGCTATTTTTCATAAGCTCTTTAGTTCTCAATTCACTACAATGCCGCTCAGAAGGAAATGTTCCATTTTTTCCTATTGTAGTCCTGTCAGCAATAAAGCAATGACCAGTTCTCCAAATATAACATCAATTCCCTTTCAGCTTTTCTGAATAAAAACAAATCGACCAAAAGCCTAAATGTGTTTTCCTTCCAGGAAGACATTTTTTGATCAGGCCAGAATCTACAGAAGAACACCATCCTATTTATACCTGTGTAAAATAAACACTTGTTGTAATTTTGAGCCCTTCTGGAAAAACCAAATAATTTATCTCTGGGAAATGTTTTAATTTCTAAGATCTCCTTTGGCATCATGCAAATTCTCCTTTTAGCCCAGGGCATTCCTAATTAAAGTGCAAAGGTCTACAGATGCACCGATTCTATAAACTATGTAACTCGCTATTATTCCATTACCACTGAAGGGCAAGGTGCTGAACAGAAAATGGGGAAATGGTTGTCCCAGCTTCCATGCATAGCAGCAGTGGAAGGCCCTGAGGGAAGCGCTACATAGTCAACTCTTTCCTGGTGCAGGCGGAGAGAGAGAATTTGCAAGGATAACTCAGAACAATGGGCCATCTGCTCCAGGTTCTTTTTCCAACTTCAGTAACCTCTGAATCACAGATATAAGACATAAAATCCCAAGAGAATCTAGCAATAGTCAGCACAGGAACAGAGCCCCCAGAGTCTAACCAAGGGGTACAAGATTTTTCCTTCTGGTCCACAGCACCCTCTGATGTCTGCCCCTTAACAAACTGTTCTTCAGTCATCGAATAAATCATCATTTGCTTTATTAACAATCTTCTAAAATGGGAAAGCAAAAACATTTGCCCAAGGTATGAGCTGGCCAAGCCAAAGATCAAGCACAGAATAGAAAATGTTACAAGCTTTGCCACCTCCTCCCATCAATGCCAACTACGGGCTTATTTGGCATCCATAGGCCCTCTGCTTACCAGCAATTGTCCCCCCACCCCATGCCAGCTCAGCTGCTGGGACAGAAAGGGGCCTAAGAGATGGAGGATTTTGCTGACTCACACCACGTGAGGTCAAGAAAGAAGCGGGGAGCCACATTTTGCTGTAATACTTCTAATGGCATGGCCTCTAATGACTCAAAGGTGACCTGCATTGGCACCAGCTTTCACATCAGCCACTATGAAGTTCTCTTCTAAAGAGTTCAGAGTTAATCTAAGTTATTTGCTTCTGAGGAAACACTAGAAGATGCCATTATTATGGTGATCTGCAGTCAATGAAATCTGGTGTGACGGCTTCCCAGCTCCACTTATATCTAGAGCTCCATTCCTAAACTGTAAAGAATCCATGGGAGAAAAAGAATGTCACTCTACAGTACAAAGCAATGCAACCTTAGCTTAAACAGGAACACACTATGAGGCCCCAGATGAAAGGAAGTTTGGGACCTGGAGGGCTTGACACCAGGCGATAAACTTCAGTGATGGGCGGCGGGATGCTGGGCACCACTGAGAATGCTTTGGCATCCTTTCAATGTCAGGTGGCCTCAGAAGCCCTGTGACCCTGTGAAAGCCAACAGAAGGAGCCCTGGAATGCTTGGATCGGCCTCCTCCAAATCCGCAAGCTCACAGATCCTCTGTATCCAGCCCCACTGTGCTCCGGGGCCAGGGCCTGGCCACAGCTCTCAGGCAAGTTCTAGTGGGGCTTACCAAGACTCCCTGCACTCCCCTATCACTGCCACCTCCAAAGAACACACTTTCCTTTGCAAACACTCTTAAAATTAGCAATAAAAAAAGAAACTCAATTAGGACAAAATAATTATAACTAGCATTCATTCAGCAGATGGCATGTGTAATATGACAATTCCCCAATTTCCAAAGTCACCAACGTTTGAATATCCTTGGCTTTCCTTTTGTTGGTTGAAAGAGCAGAGAATATTTCAGTTAGAGATACATTACAAACCTCTATACTCCAGCCTCTCCTGGGTTCTGGGTTATAAGCCATATCTCATACTCCTTCAACAGTGTATTCAATTCCTAAAATGCTCAAAATACTATGGCTCATGGATAGAATCTCAAAACTATTGTAGAGGTGTCGGGGAGAGAGATTCAGTTCCTCTTCCATGATGTCCCTATTTTCTTCTCCTTCTCTTCTTTTTCCTTTAAGGGACCAGGGATCCATGGGACAAGATATTAAAACTCCAACCACTGCAAAAGGAAGTCACCAGTACACTCCACCACAATAGCCTTTTCACACCAAATTGTGGCTAATTCTGGCCAGAACCCAAGCTCATGAATCATGTTGCCAAGTTCCTGGGCTATGGTCACCTATTGGGTTGATGGCCTCAGGTATAAATGGTGCTGAAGCAGCCTCAGAGAATGCAGGAAAGTGAAGGCATTTTCTAAGAGGTACCCCTAGTGACTCCTTCTGAGCTCAGGGATGGGGCCATGCTGCACTGAGCTCCAGAATCAAAGTGAGGGGGACAGAGCCTGAGTTCACATCCTCGCTTCGCCATTTCCTAGCTGTGTGGCCATGGGCTGGCTCCTTCGTCTCCTTGTGCCTCGGTTTCCTCACCCATGAAATGGGGATAATGATAAAGCTACCTCAGAGAATTGAGATGAATCATGTAAAGTGCTTCACACACAGCTTCCCACATGCTTCATGTTTAATAAATGCTAGATACCATTAATATTGCAGTTCTGAACCAGAGGCTTAGACAGGCATGAGCTTGCTGCTTTCGATTCTAACCCAGGACAGAAACTCAGTGATCTTGTATAGAATTTAAAATTGCAGGACAGAAATAGCAGAAAGTCATTCATACTATGGAAATCCCCATTGATATGAACGTGTATTTATCTACCCTACACCTAGTTGTACTTGATCAACAGGAATCTCAAGAGTATTTGAAACCTCATGTATAGCCAAAGGATGTGGCTGTCTGTATTACTCATTTTGTTAGCAGAAAGTTTTACCGGAGTTGGCAGGTTACCCATAAATTATCACTGCTTTGTGGGGTGGGGGGAACCTGAGAGCATAGCTGAAGAGCAAGGACCCTCCCAGAATGGCAGAGTGGTCCCCATAGGCTTCAAGGTTTCGTCTAGGCACCAAGGTCCTATTGGGTCAGGGGGGAATCTCATAAGATCTCGTTTCCTCTCCAAACTCCATTTCCTAAGATTTAGGTGGAGCTGGAAATGTCCTCGAAGTAATCGTATCCTGAGAAACTGCCAATACTTCCTACCCGTGAGCACCACTGGGTGAGGGACATAAATGAGGGAAAGTTTTCCATCCTGCTAAAATAGTTAGATAGGAATCCTGGCTGAAGGTCACAATCAATTCAGCCTTTCTAATTCCTGAGGGGGACTTCAAATTGCATTTCAAAAGAGGCCAAGAGCCAAATTCTACAGAAATTTCTGGAGCTGGCCATAAATGAATCTTTCACAGAACTCCTAGAAGCAGTTGGATATTAACAAGGAGGAAAGAACAATTATCATTTGGGACTCAATGTGGCACTTTATGTCACTTTAAAGAATGAATAGACTTCCAGCTCCCCTCGGCTGTCTGCTCACAATTACAAAGCCGTGGTAAATAACCATGGCAAATGGCAGGTTTAATTTAGGAGAGGGAGATTGTATAGTGACTCGGCACTTTCTCTTCCTTTTCTGTGGCAAGTGGGACAGCTCCTGCCACTGTTTGGCATAAGTCCAGATCTGTGACTTTCAAAGAAATGCCCCGGTACTGTTTATTAAAGTGGACACACAAACACACAGCAAATGTACCAAAACACTTTTTTATTATTTTCACAAGGAAAGAATAATCATACCATGAGGCATGGTTTAATTTGCTCTCCAGTGGTTTTATTTAGTCAAAGGATCATGTTTGTCCATGCCAATAAAAATTTTGAGCGTTTTTAATAGAAAATGCATCTTTCCTTTTTCTCAGCACACTGGTTTCTGAGTACGCCACCTGAGCTCTACTCTGAGAAGATGTGTTGATAGGGTGAATACTTGTATGGGTAGGCCTTCTCTCCTTTTGCACCCATAATTCACTCTAAGGGGAGAGCAGGTTTTATACCCACTCTGAAAGGGGTCTAGACCCTGAGCAATGAAGACTTTGATCTGGGGCCCAAAAGCATCTTATCCAAACATGCTTTCATTTAATCTTGCAACTCAAGAATGATGGACCCTTCCAAAGTGATTTGGGAGGACCAAGGGCACAAAGGAAGGACTTGCAGGTATGCCCAAGGAGCCAGTTATCTGTGATACCCAGTCTCTGGGGAGAAGCTTTGCCTCTCAGAGAGGCAGGAGGGAAAATGTAAAGCATTCCTAAGGCAGGCAGTCTCCTCCTGGGGCTTTCCAGGGCAGTGAGGTTTTGTATACAGGAAAATGTACTGGCAAACGAGAGCTGCTCTAGGGAGATCCAAACACCTGAAATCCATGGTTGTGTTTTCCCCACCTGTCCTTCCAGTGACTGGTCCAGCCCTACCTATCTCTCACACCCGTGTCCCTAAGGCCCCCATCCAGGGTCATTTCCCATGACTGTATTTCTTGCCAACTCAACCCCAAATAAGGTTCAGGTTTCAGATAATACCCTTCCCAAAAGAATTTGCATATTAACAGAAAACCCTAAATCCTTTTCAAGTTTCAATTTAGTTCAACAAATTTCGATTGAGAGGACTCATTTCTTTCTACTGGGCATTAAGCATTGCACATATAAAGAGGTATGAGACAATGTTCTTACTTCAGGGAGGTCAAAGTCTAGCAAAAGAGGAGATATGTTGTCAAACATTTCTGATATATTTTGATAAATGTAATGAGAGAGGCCTGAGGCTCTGAGTGAAGGCCTGTGGAAGGCCCAGTGAAGAAATTCTCTGGTTGGGATACATGGATAGTGACAAAGAAAAGGTACTATTTGAATTGATCTGTGTATCCAGTCAGATTATGTTTGGCTGCATATAACAGAAAAATCCAAATAACAATAGTTTAATGAAAATAGAGGTTTTCATCTCATATAAAAGAAGTCCAGCATTAGACAATCTAGAGCTAGTAATGGAGTTCCATGATGTCATCAACATGCCTATGGTCCTCCTATCTTTCTCATCTACCATCCTTAGTATACAGCTTTTACCCTCAAGTTTACCTCATGGCCCCAAAATGGCTGCTGGAGCATGAGACAGTTCATTTAAGTTCTAGGCAAGGAAATAGAAAGGGCAAAATGGATGCTCTCTTTAAGGAGCTTCTCTAGAAATTCTATCCAACCAACTTTTTCCATTTCACTGGCTACCCAATCTGCTGAGAAAATATAACCTTCTATTGTAAGGAAGAAGGGGAGACTGGATATGGGTTAGGTAAGTAGCAATCTATCCCACAGGCTTTAAAGAAATAGTCCTCCCCAAAAGACAAAGTGAGGAATGACATTCCTGGTAATGGAAACAGAGCGTGCAAATAGAGAAGTCTGTGAAGTGTTTGATGGATATGGGAACTGTGAGTAGCCTAGAAAGGCCTTCCATGTCAATCTTAGTAAATTAATCTTGTTTTTTTTAAGTCAGTGGATTTTCTAACTTTGGAGTGTGTGTTGTGGTTATTGTTGTTCATAAGAACCCTTTAATTTGAATGGAATTTTATGTGGAACTTCAAGATAAAAAAGCTAAAAAGAGAAGTAGCTCTGGTTCAAGGTGGGATTAGAGGAAAACTCCAATAATAATAAGGTAGAGACTGGTAAATCCTAGGAGTGTAGAAGATAAGGGATTAATGGAATTTCAGAGGCAGTAACAGTTGAGCTCTGTCTGAATGAATTTAGGATTTCCAAGTGCCAAGGTGAAAAAAAAAAAAAGCTGTTCAAATGGAGGGAACAGCACATGCAAAGGCCCAGAGGAATAGTGATACATGAACAGGAAGCAGTGTATAATTTCACTTATCAGAAACTAAGGCTTGTGAAAGAGTGTGGGAATAAAGTTGGAAAGGTAAGTGGGGCAGGATCTACAGGGCAATGAAGTTCAAGTGTATAGCCAAGGACACACCATGAGTGGAGACCTCTGACCTCACCACTTGACAGTACGATAGCAGCAATCATGCCTTTGTATTCCAACTTCTTTTAATAATAAGCAGGATCCACTGTAACCTGAGTTCTCAATGCACATGGGCCTATTGATAAAACACAGTACATGAGGCCAGAATCTGCATCCATGTACCTCTAAAAGGCAAAATCCCACAGATTGGGTAAATCCACGACTTAGTCAGTTTAGGAGCTAATCCCTGGTGTCTCCCCACCAAAGAAATTGCAGCCTAACTCTGTAGGTCCCTAGTCGCACAGCCACTGAGTCCTTAAGTCAACCAGACCCAGAAAGTTAGGACCCTGAGGAGAGACCATGCTGGTATGCGCCCTCCCTCCTCTATGGAGCTCTCTATATACTTTCAGCCTATCAGTGTGGCACATGCTTTAAAAAATGATTTGCAAACTGTAGGAGGCTACCCATAATAGGTCATGGAATCATTGCAATAACTCAAGACCAGCACTTCTAAAGAAAAGTTAAGATAAGTTAAAATAAAATAAAATGGAAGAGACTGGGATAGACTATACTGTGGTAACAACATTTCCCAAGTCTCACTGGCCCACCCAGCTGCTTCATTCTCTCTTAAAAGCTATAAGGATGTGGGTGACCCTCATGTCCTCCATGTGCCTAAAGCTTAGTGATCCAGGCAGTTTTGATCTGTGTCTCCACTATCTCAGCCGAGGCCTCCTGGGTCACTATAGCAGGAAAAGAGCCAGCTGGAGGGTTACTTGCTGGCTTCCTATGTTTCAGTGTAAAAGTGACAATAATCACTTATGATCACAGCACATTGGCCAGAATTAGTCATGTAGTGCCACCGACTTCAAAGATACTGATTAACCTTTCAGATACCAGAAAGAGGAGAACTAGGTATTGGTGCAGTGAGCAATGTCTACTACAAGTATAATAGAAGACAGGTGGAAAGGAAGGGGAAAGATAGGGTAGGGTAGGGTAGGGTAGGGTAGGGTAGGGTAGGGTAGGGTAGGATAGGATAGGGACCAGGAACAGCTCCAAGTACATCACTCCAAGCATTTTTAGTTTTATATGTGTATGATTACACAGGTGTTGGGGCATGTACTGAGTAGCAATTGTGAAATGTATTTCCAAGTAGGAGTTAGAAGTGAAAAAAGTTTGAAAGTGACTGCATCTGACATAAAAATGTGCCTGGAGAGGACAAAGATTATTTATGGCATGTGACCCTGTAACAACATGTGTCTGCTCAAAGGAAGTCATTTCTAATGTCTCCTGATCAGGCTTCATTCCATAGCTCAAAAAATGACCCAATGTCACATACCCTGATTCATGTAACAAACTCAGTGGTTTATAGGAGTCAGCATGTCTGGAGGTGTGTGTGTGTGTGTGTGTGTGTGTGTGTGTGTGTGTGTGTGTGTGTGAGAGAGAGAGAGAGAGAGAGAGAGAGAGAGAGAGAGAGAGAGANGTGTGTGTGTGTGTGTGTGTGTGTGTGTGTGAGAGAGAGAGAGAGAGAGAGAGAGAGAGAGAGAGAGAGAGAGAGAAAGAGAGAGAGAGAGAGAGCGAGAGCACTGCAGGGCAGGTATTCTACTCAGGATTTTGTTAAATGGGCAGGAGGAGAAAGTGTCCTTAGAGTACAGGAAAGTTAGAGTGGTGTCAAGAACAACCAGGGCCCAGAGAAACAAATATGATGATGAAAAGGGGCTGCCCTAAAGTGTCCTTAAAATGTGATGCCCAATATGAAAACATCAGCCCCACATGCCTGTGGAGCCAGGTCATTCCTGTGTCAGGCCCTCATGATGTAAGTGCTCCATTAAAGCCCTACTATCATAAGCCAGCAAGCCACCGTGTGGGCACGTTTTCTGAGAGAAGCTGTGGTGCCTTTCTCAGGGCTCCAGCAGCCAGCAGAAGAAATATTAGAACACTGCAGGGCACATGGTAGGTGTTTTGTGAGCAAACTGACTTGGGGAAGACTGAAATATATTTCTAACACTTTTCACTCCTCAAGGGACACAGTGAAAAAATAATAATGTTAACTAATATCTGTTGAATGTTCATTATGTGCTCGGACCTGTGCTAAAAATGTATCTATTTTTACCTCAATCCTCTCCCTTATGAGGTCACTATTGTAGGCTATTTTCATGTTATGGATAATGAAAATGAGGCTCAAAGAGTTAGGAATTTGCCCACTCATAGATAATAGGTAGGCAACCTATGATTTAAACTCAGCCTGCCTGTCTTTTAAGTACTACTAAAAAATATTGGGATTATTTAGAAGTAGCAGGAAGTTATGGGCTGAATTGTTTCCCCCATTAAAAAGATATATTGAAATCCTAACCCCCATACCCAGAATGTAACCTCATTTAGAAATAGGTTTGTTGTTGGTGCAATTAAGATGAAGTCACACTGGTCTAGAGCAGGCTTCTAAATCCAATATTACTGATTTGCTTATACGAAGATGGTCGTGTGAAGACTCAGGGAGAAGAGCATGGGAAGATGAAGGTAGAGATTGGAGTGATGCATCTACAAACCAAGGAACACCAACAATCTCTGGCCATAACTAGAAGTTAGGAGAGAAGCATGAGACAGCTTCTTCCTCAGCACCCTCAGAAGGAACCAACCCTGCCAATACCTTGATCTCAGACTTCTGGCCTCCAGAACTGAGACAATAAATTTCTGTTGTGTCAAGCCACCCAGTTCATGGTAATTTGTTATGGCAGCCCTGGGAGACAAATATACAAGGTAACTGTAATCACTGAATAATTACCTAATCGGAGCCAACATAGCATCATGTGCCTCTTTAGCAACAGAAAAATTGAGGCACAAGAAGGTGAAGACTTGCTCAAATTCAGAAGCAGCCACAGCAGCCAGAAACTCAGCCATCCCCATCTGCTGTCTCCCTCCCCATGAATGTATTGAAGGTAGTCTCCTCTTTAACTCTGTGTTCTGAGAATCCTGACCTGTAGGGTCCATATTACGGTTGCCAGTGTGAAGTAAATTTTCTATTACCCCACAGGTAAAAGATGAGTACAATTACGCATCCCTAAGGGATCACTTCCAATGCCCACATGAGAACCAGTGCCCTTGAAGCACACACCCTGTTCTGGGAATTGAGGAGAAGGGCCCAGCCCCATGGGGTACTGGATGAGCCAGAGAGGCAGGGCTGGCTGCCTCCATCTTAAACATGAATTCTGGGGTAGCCAACTGAATCTCCATCACTCACAAGACCACATCCAATGAGTTTTGGGAGGAGAAATCATGTGTAAATTTTCCTCCAAACCTAAGTGGAGACTTGCAACACTGAAGCAGAGTTACACTCAGAACCGAGTTCTCCTACAAACCACTAGGGAGGTGACCCATAAAGACCTGTTGTGAAAATCACTGTGAGCTAACAGAGGGAAACTGGGTCTGGGCAACATTTCCTCCAACCAGAAGCCAAGACCCACTCCACGTCAGTAGCAGCAGCATTTTTCTCCAGAACTGCTTTCTCTCAAAACACTTGAGCCAAATGTAATATCACGTTAGCACAAATGGATTTCAGTTGCTTCTGATAGGCAGCAAAGATTCCTGGAAATTTATTAATTCCATCCTGTGTCCATAGGGAAAAGTTTTAAGGACACAAGGAGAAGCAGTGGTCATAAGAGTAAAAGTAATATTATTGTTGCCACTGTTATCATTATTGCACTGTTTAGCTCATAGATGTGGCACCTCCACACCCAGAGTCCTTCAGGAGACCAGATGTCATTCTGCTCTGCATCACTTAAACCAGTGGTTTTCAGGGGATTGTTAAAATGAAGATTACTAGGTCCCCACCCAAGGGAGTCAGGTTCCAGTGCCCAGGAATATGTGTTTTTAACAAGCAAAACAGGAGATTCTGCTGGGGATGATCAGGTGACCACACTTGTAGAAACCCCAGCTTTAGACTTTCTTCCATTTTAGGATCCAAGGTTATGGATCAGATGGACTCTCAGGTTTACTACAGCCTCATGATTCCATTATTTTCTCCCTTTTATCTTGTGTTTATCTGTCTATCTTGTGTCCACTTGCCCTACTTACTCTGGTTGCTTTGGTATCCTACAAACAAGTTTCCTTTAACCTTTCCAACAAACTCTCCTACACTTTCTCTGTTCATGCATTGTCTGTCTGGAACTAAGGAGTCCAATAGAATTATCTTAACATTTGATAGGTGGATCCTATAGATACCACTGATAAAACCAATTTCCAATACAAATAGGATAGCAAGCACACCAGTTTCTGACCCTTTAGTCTGCCCTCATCCTTAATACTTAATCACTCGTGACCAGAGTTTCCTAGCTCAGGACCTCTAGGGGAGCATAGACGGGTTTCAAGACATCTGGAAATTCTCCAAAATGTCATGTGAAATTGTATGCAATTGATGAGTATACGGCCATTTTTCAGAGATGCAAGTCTAAGACCAGCAAAGGTTAAGAACCACGGCTCCAGGTACCATCTGACTGACGTGGCTGTGACATAGGAGTCCATTTTGATAAATCTATGCTACACTACATTGTTTGGATCATGGAAAGCTCTCAGTTATCTTCAGCAATTCATACACAGTGCAATTTAAAAATCTAACTAGATCACACCCCATTAATCAGTAACGTGCTAGACACTAATCACCAAAGATAGAAGATCAAATAAGTTATAGGAGTCTGGGAAGATGGCAGCGGCATCAATAGCAGCCTTTCAATCTCTCCAAATCCCTACATAAAACTAGGAAGAACACTGAAATAACAAAACCAAAAACCTATGGACACACTTACAACAAAACTAGGTGCATGTTTTCTCAAAAATTCCAAATTACAAGTTAATGGAGACAAAGCTCCAATAGCACAAGTATCCATGAAAGAGGAAGCAATAGGGTACCACGTGAGGAATCTGAAAATAGAACTCCTAAATAGCCAATAGCATTTACCAGAAAATGTAGTTGGGCCAATTTTATAAGCATCTCTAAAACTGGAGTTGGGGCAGGGAGTTGGTGGGGGGAATGGGGAGGTTACCTCCTCTGATGGGAGTAGGTGAAAAGTCTCAGTAAGAAGTACTAAAGGGGCTAAAGCAATCAAGACCCCTGAGAGCTCCTAAAATGGATTCACCAGGTTTCTATTCCAGGTCAAGTCTGTATCTCAGGAGAAACTGCCTGAAGTAGAATCAAAACTGAACTGGACAGAGACAATAGTGATGAAAAAAAGATGAGGCCTAGATCAGCAGAGTAGAGAAAAGGGGCAGGAAACCTTAGAATGAAAGCCACCATGCTTACCACAAGGGAACCCTGTGAAGTTGAAAAATCTTGCCTGAACCATGCCTCATTCTATAAATTCAGGAAAACTAATTTCACATATAAAAAACAACAACAACAAAAAAAAAAATAGAAGTCAAATCCCATACAGAATTATTATAAGAAAAAAGAGGATAAGGAGAAGAATAACATTTGTAGACAATGAATGCACGCCAGAAAGACATACCCATTTTTGGATCAAACGTATAACATACTATATTAAAACAAGTTAAAAGACATTAAGAAGATGACATAAGACATGAAAGAACACAAATCAGAATTAGAAAATAAAAACTCTGGAAATACTGAGTTGTCGGAAAAGTCATGATGTATTTTTTCTATGTTTTTTGTTGTAAAAATGCGTCATGACTTTTCAGACAACCCAGTAATTTAAAATAAAGAATAAAGTCATTTCAAAAATGAATAATAAATTAAAACGAATATGAAAAAAGATGGGTAATACCATAAGAGAAATAGCAGATGAAAAGGAAAAGAAATATTTTTGTTTTTATTAAAGTTTATTGGGGTGACAATTGTAGGTAAAGTTACATAGGTTACAAGTGTACAATTCTATAATACATCATCTATATATCACATTGTGCACTCACCACCCAGAGTCAGAAAAAATCTTAAATAAAAAAGAAACGAAGAAAAAGATAAAAAGGATTCAAGTGAATGTTAGAAATATTGAAGATAGGCAAAGAATATTGAATATCCAGAAAATAGGTGTCCTTAAAGATGTAAAGCAAATCAAGGAAATAAAACAAGTACATGAAATACAACACATTTAACACATTTAGAACTACACGTTGAAAGAGCACACCTTGTACCTGAGACTATCAACCTAAAACAATAAATATCAGAAAAATTTTAGTGAAATTAATGAACTTGAAAGAAAAAGTCCTTTGGCCATCTAGAAAACACATTGTGATTTATAAGGAAATGGAAATTATTATTATTATTATTATTATTATTATTATTATTATTATTTTCTCTCCCTCAGTGACTTGTCTCCTAGCCTCAACTTTGTCAAACTCCCGTTCAGCAGAGACCACATGCCTTAAGCCCCAGAGACACAATAGTCAAAGGACTGGAGGTCCCTTATGTGTTACAATTTCTCAAATGTCCACACTTTAGTGCACTGTTCCCTCCATGAAATTGCCTTTTCTCTCCTTCTTCCTACTGTAAATGTCTAGAACAAAGGTAATTCACCTGGTTGCTTTTAAAGTGGTGGGTGGGAGTGGGATTCTGGTTGGAAAGAAGCACAAACGAATGTGCTTCATTCCTGTGGTAATGAAAATAATTTATATCTTGATTGGGGTGGTATATTGTTATATATTTTAAAATTTATTTTTAATTATAGTTGACATGCAATAGTATATTAGTTTCAGGTGTACAACATAGTGATTCAACATTTATATACCTTATGTTCCCCCTACCCCCACCCCTCTGGCAACCATCAGTTTGTTCTCTGTATCTATGAATTTGTTTCTGTTTTGTTTATTCATTTGTTTTGTTTTTTAGATTTCACATATAAGTGAAATCATATGGTATTTATCTTTCTCTGTATGATTTATTTCACTTTACATAATACTCTCTAGGTCCATCCATGTTGTCACAAATGGGTTTTTGCTGTTGTTGTTGTTGTTGTTACTGAGTTGTATAACTTCTTTATATATTTTGGATATTAGTCACTTATCAGATATGTGATATACAATTATTTTCTTCCATTCAGTAGGTTGCCTTTCCATTTTGTTGATTGTTTTCTTTGCTGTGCAGAAGATTTTTGTATGATGTAGTCCCACTTATTTACTTTTACTTTTACTGCTTTTGCTTTTTGTGTCAAATTCAAAAAATCATCACTAAGACCCGTCAAGGAGCTCAAGGCCTATGTTTTCTTCTAGGAAATCTTTTATAGTTTCAGGCCTTACATTCAAGACTTTAATCCATTTTTAATTAATTATTGTGTATAATGTAAGATGGTGGTCAAGTTTCACGTGGATGTCCAGTTTTCCTAACACCATTTATAGAAGAGACTGTTTTCTCACCATTATATATTCTTGGCTCCTTTGTTGTAAATTAATTGACCATATATACATGAGTTTATTTCTGGGCTCTCTGTTCTGTTCCATTGACCTATGTGTCTATTTTTATGCTAATAACATGCTGCTTTGATTACTATACCTTTGTAATTTAGTTGTAGTTGAGGAATATGATTGATTTTGTTAATGTGGTATATCACATTGCCTGTTTGTGGATTTTGAACCATCCTTGCATCTCTGGAATAAATTCCACTTGATCATGGTGTATGATTATTTTAATGTGTTTTTAATGTGTTTTTTTCATTCCATTTAATTCCGTTTGATACTATTTTGTTGAGGATTTTTGCATCTGGGTTCATTAAGGATTTTAGCCAGTAATTTTATTTTCTTGCAGCACCCTTGTCCAGTTTTCATGTCAAGGTAATGCTGGCCTCATAAAATGAGTTAGAAAGAGTTTCTTCCTCTTCTATTGTTTTGGAAGAACTTGAGAAGAATTGGTATTAACGCTTCTTTGAATAATGGTGTAATTCACCAGTGAAACCATCTGGTTGTGCACTTTTGTTTGTTGGGAGGTTTTTTGTTTGTTTGTTTTGTTTTTAATTATTTTTTATTGTGAAACACACATTTTTTAGAATTAGTTTCAGCTGTACAACACAGTGCAATAGTTATACGTTTTACCCCTCGAGGTGACAGCCCCCCTCCCCTAATCCGCCACCCCACTTCCCCCCTCAATATCATACATATTTATTACAATTCCCTAGACTCCACTCCCACACTATACTCCACGTCCCATGACTACACACACACACACACACACACATATATATATATATGTATATATATATATATATATATACATATATATATATATATATTCATTTATAGTTGGCATAGAATATTATACAACATCAGCTTCTGGTGTACAGTGCAGTGATCAAGCCTCTACCCCATCCATGATGCGGTCTCTCTAGCAAGACATGTGACTATCTGACACCTTACACAATATGTACAACATTATTAATTATATTCCTCTAACTGTCTTTCATGTCCCTGTGGAAATATTGTAGTTATGTATTTATGCTGTCTAACCCCTTCCCCTTCTCCCTCATCCCTATCCCCTCCCAACTAGCAGCTATCAGTTGTTCCTCTATATCTCTGAGACCACTTCTATTTACTTTGCTCATTCATTCAGTGTTTTAGATTCCACATGTAAGTGAAATCATATGGTATTTGTCTTTCTCCGACTGACATATTTCACTTAACGTAATAGTCTCTAAGTCCATCCATATCGCCCCAAATTGTACAATTTCATTCTTCTTTATAGCAGAGTAATACTCCATTGTATAAATGTACCACAATTTCTTAATCCTGTCACCTACCGATGGGCATTTCAGTTATTTCCAAGTCTTGGCTATTGTTAATAGCGCTGCAATAAACATAGGGGTACATATATTTTTTGAATTAGCGTCTTGGGTTTCTCTGGATAGATACCCAAGAGTGGAATTGCTGGGTCATACGGTAGTTACATTTCAAGTTTTTTGAGATACCTCCATACTGATTTCCACAATGGCTGCACCAATCTGCAGTCCCACCAACAGTGCACCAGGGTTCCCTTTTCTCCACAGCCTCACCAGCACTTGTTGTTTGTTGATTTATTGATGATA